>NW_025091178.1:0-145000 GCF_016509475.1 Prionailurus bengalensis | reverse complement strand
CTGGCGACGTCCCTGGACCGAACCCTAACCCTAGCTAAGGCTCTCTCCTCACGTGGACCCAATTCCAAGGTCGGACAGCATCAAGCACCTGGGGTCCAGAAGCGGTGCAGGCTGACTCGGCATGGAACTTGGAATCTCAGCATGTCGTTTCCCAGACCCGGCTGCAGCTCCCGAGAGGATTCCGGAGGCCTCCTCGACCAGGGGCTTATTGACGAGTGTGTTCTTGGCAGCCAAATAGGGACCCTGACCGGCACCATCCCATGTGCCCTCAACTCACCCCTTCGGGTAGACCACTGCCCTTCTGTGAGTTCAGCGCCTGGAACCTCCTGGGAACTAAACCTAACCATAACCCTACCCCGAACCAGGACCCTCCACCGAAACCTAACCCTGCCTCGACAACTAATCCTGCATTTGAGCCGCCTCCTGGCATGGGCCCTCACTTCAGCCCTCGAGGGAGATCACGAGACCGGAGTCGCTTTGGCCCTGGCAACGTCCCTGGACCGATCCCTAACCCTAGGTAAGGCTCTCTCCTCATGTGGACCCAATTCCAAGGTCGGACAGCATCACGCGCCTGCGGTCCAGAAGCGGTGCAGGGTGACTCACCATGGAAACTGGAATCTCACAATGTCGTTTCCCAGGCCCGGCTGCAGCTCCGAGAGGATTCCGGAGGCCTCCTCGACCAAGGACTTATCGACGTGTGTGGCCTTGGCAGCCAAAGAGGTATCCTGACCGGCACCGTCCTTTGTGCCCGCAACTAAGCCCTTCGGGGAGACCACTGCCCTGCTGTGGGTTCGGCACCTGGAACCTCCTGGGAACTAACCCTCACCCTAACCCTACCCCGAACCGTTACCCTCCACTGAAACCTAAGCCTGCCTCGATCCCTAATCCTGCATTTGAGCCGCCTTCTGGCATGGGCCCACACTTCAGCCCTCGAGGGAGATCACGAGAGCGGAGTCGCTTCGGCCCTGGCATCGTCCCTGGACTGAACCCTAACCCTAGCTAAGGCTCTCTCCTCATGGGGACCCAATTCCAAGGTCAGACAGCATCACGTGCATAGGGAACAGAAGCGGTGCAGGCTGACTCGGCAAGGAACCTGGAAGCTCACTATGTCGTTTCCCAGGCCCGGCTGCAGCTCCCGAGAGGATTCCTGGAGGCCTCCTCGACCAGGGTCTTATCGACGTGTGTGGCCTTGACAGCCAGGGAGGGACCCTGACCGGCACCGTCCCTTGTGCCCTCAACACAGCCCTTCGGGGAGACCACTGCCCTGCTGTGAGTTCGGCGCCTGGAACCTCCTGGGACCTAACCCTAACCCTAACCCTACCCGAACCGTTTCCCTCCACCGAAACCTAAGCCTGCCTCATTCCCATATCCTGCATTTGAGCCGCCTTCTGGCATGGGCCCTCACTTCAGCCCTCGAGGGAGATCACGAGACCGGAGTCGCTTCGGCCCTGGCGTCGTCCCTGGACCGAACCCTAACCCTAGCTAAGGCTCTCTCCTCATGGGGACCCAATTCCAAGGTCGGACAGCATCACGCGCATAGGGAACACAAGCGGTGCAGGCTGACTCGGCAAGGAACCTGGAAGCTCACCATGTCGTTTCCCAGGCCCGGCTGCAGCTCCCGAGAGGATTCCGGAGGCCTCCTCGACCAGGGGCTTATCGACGTGTGTGGCCTTGACAGCCAAAGAGGGACCCTGACCGGCACCGTCCCTTGTGCCCTCAACTCAGCCCTTCGGGGAGACCACTGCCCTGCTGTGGGTTCGGCGCCTGGAACCTCCTGGGACCTAACCCTAACCCTAACCCCGAACCGTTACCCTCCACCGAAACGTAAGCCTTCCTCGTTCCCTTATCCTGCATTTGAGCCGCTTCTGGCATGGGCCCTCACTTCAGCCCTCGAGGGAGATCACGAGACCGGAGTCGCTTCGGCCCTGGCGTCGTCCCTGGACCGAACCCTAACCCTAGCTAAGGCTCTCTCCTCATGGGGACCCAATTCCAAGGTCGGACAGCATCACGCGCATAGGGAACACAAGCGGTGCAGGCTGACTCGGCAAGGAACCTGGAAGCTCACCATGTCGTTTCCCAGGCCCGGCTGCAGCTCCCGAGAGGATTCCGGAGGCCTCCTCGACCAGGGGCTAATCGACGTGTGTGGCCTTGGCAGCCAAAGAGGGATCCTGACCGACACCGTCCTTTGTGCCCTCAACTCAGACCTTCGGGGAGACCACTGCCCGGCTGTGAGTTCAGCGCCTGGAACCTCCTGGGACCTAACCCTAACCCTAACCCTACCCCGAACCAGGACCCTCCACCGAAACCTAAGCCTGCCTCGACACCTAATCCTGCATTTGAGCCGCCTCCTGGCATGGGCCCTCACTTCAGCCCTCGAGGGAGATCACGAGACCGGAGTCGCTTCGGCCCTGGCGACGTCCCTGGACCGAACCCTAACCCTAGCTAAGGCTCTCTCCTCATGGGGACCCAATAACAAGGTCGGACAGCATCACGCGCCTGGGGTCCAGAAGCGGTGCAGGCTGACTCGGCATGGAACTTGGAATCTCACCATGTCGTTTCCCAGGCCCGGCTGCAGCTCCAGAGAGGATTCCGGAGGCCTCCTCGACCAGGGGCTTATCGACGTGTGTGGCCTTGACAGCCAGGGAGGGACCCTGACGGGCACCGTCCCGTGTGCCCTCAACTCAGCCCTTCGGGGAGACCACTGCCCTGCTGTGAGTTCGGCGCCTGGAACCTCCTGGGACCTAACCCTAACCCTAACCCTACCCCGAACCGTTTCCCTCCACAGAAACCTAAGCCTGCCTCATTCCCATATCCTGCATTTGAGCCGCCTTCTGGCATGGCCCCTCACTTCAGCCCTCGAGGGAGATCACGAGACCAGAGTCGCTTCGGCCCTGGCGTCGTCCCTGGACCGAACCCTAACCCTAGCTATGGCTCTCTCCTCATGGGGACCCAATTCCAAGGTCGGACAGCATCACGCGCATAGGGAACACAAGCGGTGCAGGCTGACTCGGCAAGGAACCTGGAAGCTCACCATGTCGTTTCCCAGGCCCGGCTGCAGCTCCCGAGAGGATTTCGGAGGCCTCCGCGACCAAAGGCTTATCGAGGTGTGTGGTCTTGTCAGCCAAAGAGGGACCTGACCGGCACCGTCTCTTGTGCCCTCAACTCACCCCTTCGGGGAGACCACTGCCCTGCTGTGAGTTCAGCGCCTGGAACCTCCTGGGACCTAACCCTAACCCTAACCCAACCCCGAACCAGGACCCTCCACCGAAACCTAAGCCTGCCTCGACACCTAATCCTGCATTTGAGCCGCCTCCTGGCATGGGCCCTCACTTCAGCCCTCGAGGGAGATCACGAGACCGGAGTCGCTTCGGCCCTGGCGACGTCCCTGGACCGAACCCTAACCCTAGCTAAGGCTCTCTCCTCACGTGGACCCAATTCCAAGGTCGGACAGCATCAAGCACCTGGGGTCCAGAAGCGGTGCAGGCTGACTCGGCATGGAACTTGGAATCTCAGCATGTCGTTTCCCAGACCCGGCTGCAGCTCCCGAGAGGATTCCGGAGGCCTCCTCGACCAGGGGCTTATTGACGAGTGTGTTCTTGGCAGCCAAATAGGGACCCTGACCGGCACCATCCCATGTGCCCTCAACTCACCCCTTCGGGTAGACCACTGCCCTTCTGTGAGTTCAGCGCCTGGAACCTCCTGGGAACTAAACCTAACCATAACCCTACCCCGAACCAGGACCCTCCACCGAAACCTAACCCTGCCTCGACAACTAATCCTGCATTTGAGCCGCCTCCTGGCATGGGCCCTCACTTCAGCCCTCGAGGGAGATCACGAGACCGGAGTCGCTTTGGCCCTGGCAACGTCCCTGGACCGATCCCTAACCCTAGGTAAGGCTCTCTCCTCATGTGGACCCAATTCCAAGGTCGGACAGCATCACGCGCCTGCGGTCCAGAAGCGGTGCAGGGTGACTCACCATGGAAACTGGAATCTCACAATGTCGTTTCCCAGGCCCGGCTGCAGCTCCCGAGAGGATTCCGGAGGCCTCCTCGACCAAGGACTTATCGACGTGTGTGGCCTTGGCAGCCAAAGAGGTATCCTGACCGGCACCGTCCTTTGTGCCCGCAACTAAGCCCTTCGGGGAGACCACTGCCCTGCTGTGGGTTCGGCACCTGGAACCTCCTGGGAACTAACCCTCACCCTAACCCTACCCCGAACCGTTACCCTCCACTGAAACCTAAGCCTGCCTCGATCCCTAATCCTGCATTTGAGCCGCCTTCTGGCATGGGCCCACACTTCAGCCCTCGAGGGAGATCACGAGAGCGGAGTCGCTTCGGCCCTGGCATCGTCCCTGGACTGAACCCTAACCCTAGCTAAGGCTCTCTCCTCATGGGGACCCAATTCCAAGGTCAGACAGCATCACGTGCATAGGGAACAGAAGCGGTGCAGGCTGACTCGGCAAGGAACCTGGAAGCTCACTATGTCGTTTCCCAGGCCCGGCTGCAGCTCCCGAGAGGATTCCTGGAGGCCTCCTCGACCAGGGTCTTATCGACGTGTGTGGCCTTGACAGCCAGGGAGGGACCCTGACCGGCACCGTCCCTTGTGCCCTCAACACAGCCCTTCGGGGAGACCACTGCCCTGCTGTGGGTTCGGCGCCTGGAACCTCCTGGGACCTAACCCTAACCCTACCCCGAACCGTTACCCTCCACCGAAACGTAAGCCTTCCTCGTTCCCTTATCCTGCATTTGAGCCGCTTCTGGCATGGGCCCTCACTTCAGCCCTCGAGGGAGATCACGAGACCGGAGTCGCTTCGGCCCTGGCGTCGTCCCTGGACCGAACCCTAACCCTAGCTAAGGCTCTCTCCTCATGGGGACCCAATTCCAAGGTCGGACAGCATCACGCGCATAGGGAACACAAGCGGTGCAGGCTGACTCGGCAAGGAACCTGGAAGCTCACCATGTCGTTTCCCAGGCCCGGCTGCAGCTCCCGAGAGGATTCCGGAGGCCTCCTCGACCAGGGGCTAATCGACGTGTGTGGCCTTGGCAGCCAAAGAGGGATCCTGACCGACACCGTCCTTTGTGCCCTCAACTCAGACCTTCGGGGAGACCACTGCCCGGCTGTGAGTTCAGCGCCTGGAACCTCCTGGGACCTAACCCTAACCCTAACCCTACCCCGAACCAGGACCCTCCACCGAAACCTAAGCCTGCCTCGACACCTAATCCTGCATTTGAGCCGCCTCCTGGCATGGGCCCTCACTTCAGCCCTCGAGGGAGATCACGAGACCGGAGTCGCTTCGGCCCTGGCGACGTCCCTGGACCGAACCCTAACCCTAGCTAAGGCTCTCTCCTCATGGGGACCCAATAACAAGGTCGGACAGCATCACGCGCCTGGGGTCCAGAAGCGGTGCAGGCTGACTCGGCATGGAACTTGGAATCTCACCATGTCGTTTCCCAGGCCCGGCTGCAGCTCCAGAGAGGATTCCGGAGGCCTCCTCGACCAGGGGCTTATCGACGTGTGTGGCCTTGACAGCCAGGGAGGGACCCTGACGGGCACCGTCCCGTGTGCCCTCAACTCAGCCCTTCGGGGAGACCACTGCCCTGCTGTGAGTTCGGCGCCTGGAACCTCCTGGGACCTAACCCTAACCCTAACCCTACCCGAACCGTTTCCCTCCACAGAAACCTAAGCCTGCCTCATTCCCATATCCTGCATTTGAGCCGCCTTCTGGCATGGCCCCTCACTTCAGCCCTCGAGGGAGATCACGAGACCAGAGTCGCTTCGGCCCTGGCGTCGTCCCTGGACCGAACCCTAACCCTAGCTATGGCTCTCTCCTCATGGGGACCCAATTCCAAGGTCGGACAGCATCACGCGCATAGGGAACACAAGCGGTGCAGGCTGACTCGGCAAGGAACCTGGAAGCTCACCATGTCGTTTCCCAGGCCCGGCTGCAGCTCCCGAGAGGATTTCGGAGGCCTCCGCGACCAAAGGCTTATCGAGGTGTGTGGTCTTGTCAGCCAAAGAGGGACCTGACCGGCACCGTCTCTTGTGCCCTCAACTCACCCCTTCGGGGAGACCACTGCCCTGCTGTGAGTTCAGCGCCTGGAACCTCCTGGGACCTAACCCTAACCCTAACCCAACCCCGAACCAGGACCCTCCACCGAAACCTAAGCCTGCCTCGACACCTAATCCTGCATTTGAGCCGCCTCCTGGCATGGGCCCTCACTTCAGCCCTCGAGGGAGATCACGAGACCGGAGTCGCTTCGGCCCTGGCGACGTCCCTGGACCGAACCCTAACCCTAGCTAAGGCTCTCTCCTCACGGGGACCCAATTCCAAGGTCGGACAGCATCAAGCACCTGGGGTCCAGAAGCGGTGCAGGCTGACTCGGCATGGAACTTGGAATCTCAGCATGTCGTTTCCCAGACCCGGCTGCAGCTCCCGAGAGGATTCCGGAGGCCTCCTCGACCAGGGGCTTATTGACGAGTGTGTTCTTGGCAGCCAAATAGGGACCCTGACCGGCACCATCCCATGTGCCCTCAACTCACCCCTTCGGGTAGACCACTGCCCTTCTGTGAGTTCAGCGCCTGGAACCTCCTGGGAACTAAACCTAACCATAACCCTACCCCGAACCAGGACCCTCCACCGAAACCTAACCCTGCCTCGACAACTAATCCTGCATTTGAGCCGCCTCCTGGCATGGGCCCTCACTTCAGCCCTCGAGGGAGATCACGAGACCGGAGTCGCTTTGGCCCTGGCAACGTCCCTGGACCGATCCCTAACCCTAGGTAAGGCTCTCTCCTCATGTGGACCCAATTCCAAGGTCGGACAGCATCACGCGCCTGCGGTCCAGAAGCGGTGCAGGGTGACTCACCATGGAAACTGGAATCTCACAATGTCGTTTCCCAGGCCCGGCTGCAGCTCCGAGAGGATTCCGGAGGCCTCCTCGACCAAGGACTTATCGACGTGTGTGGCCTTGGCAGCCAAAGAGGTATCCTGACCGGCACCGTCCTTTGTGCCCGCAACTAAGCCCTTCGGGGAGACCACTGCCCTGCTGTGGGTTCGGCACCTGGAACCTCCTGGGAACTAACCCTCACCCTAACCCTACCCCGAACCGTTACCCTCCACTGAAACCTAAGCCTGCCTCGATCCCTAATCCTGCATTTGAGCCGCCTTCTGGCATGGGCCCACACTTCAGCCCTCGAGGGAGATCACGAGAGCGGAGTCGCTTCGGCCCTGGCATCGTCCCTGGACTGAACCCTAACCCTAGCTAAGGCTCTCTCCTCATGGGGACCCAATTCCAAGGTCAGACAGCATCACGTGCATAGGGAACAGAAGCGGTGCAGGCTGACTCGGCAAGGAACCTGGAAGCTCACCATGTCGTTTCCCAGGCCCGGCTGCAGCTCCCGAGAGGATTCCTGGAGGCCTCCTCGACCAGGGTCTTATCGACGTGTGTGGCCTTGACAGCCAGGGAGGGACCCTGACCGGCACCGTCCCTTGTGCCCTCAACACAGCCCTTCGGGGAGACCACTGCCCTGCTGTGAGTTCGGCGCCTGGAACCTCCTGGGACCTAACCCTAACCCTAACCCTACCCCGAACCGTTACCCTCCACCGAAACCTAAGCCTGCCTCGTTCCCTTATCCTGCATTTGAGCCGCCTTCTGGCATGGGCCCTCACTTCAGCCCTCGAGGGAGATCACGAGACCGGAGTCGCTTCGGCCCTGGCGTCGTCCCTGGACCGAACCCTAACCCTAGCTAAGGCTCTCTCCTCATGGGGACCCAATTCCAAGGTCGGACAGCATCACGCGCATAGGGAACAGAAGCGGTGCAGGCTGACTCGGCAAGGAACCTGGAAGCTCACCATGTCGTTTCCCAGGCCCGGCTGCAGCTCCCGAGAGGATTCCGGAGGCCTCCTCGACCAGGGGCTTATCGACGTGTGTGGCCTTGGCAGCCAAAGAGGGACCCTGACCGGCACCGTCCTTTGTGCCCTCAACTCAGCCCTTCGGGGAGACCACTGCCCTGCTGTGAGTTCAGCGCCTGGAACCTCCTGGGACCTAACCCTAACCCTAACCCTACCCCGAACCAGGACCCTCCACCGAAACCTAAGCCTGCCTCGACACCTAATCCTGCATTTGAGCCGCCTCCTGGCATGGGCCCTCACTTCAGCCCTCGAGGGAGATCACGAGACCGGAGTCGCTTCGGCCCTGGCGACGTCCCTGGACCGAACCCTAACCCTAGCTAAGGCTCTCTCCTCATGGGGACCCAATTCCAAGGTCGGACAGCATCACGCGCCTGGGGTCCAGAAGCGGTGCAGGCTGACTCGGCATGGAACCTGGAATCTCACCATGTCGTTTCCCAGGCCCGGCTGCAGCTCCCGAGAGGATTCCGGAGGCCTCCTCGACCAGGGGCTTATCGACGTGTGTGGCCTTGGCAGCCAAAGAGGGACCCTGACCGGCACCGTCCTTTGTGCCCTCAACTCAGCCCTTCGGGGAGACCACTGCCCTGCTGTGAGTTCGGCGCCTGGAACCTCCTGGGACCTAACCCTAACCCTAACCCTACCCCGAACCAGGACCCTCCACCGAAACCTAAGCCTGCCTCGTTCCCTAATCCTGCATTTGAGCCGCCTTCTGGCATGGGCCCTCACTTCAGCCCTCGAGGGAGATCACGAGACCGGAGTCGCTTCGGCCCTGGCGACGTCCCTGGACCGAACCCTAACCCTAGCTAAGGCTCTCTCCTCATGGGGACCCAATTCCAAGGTCGGACAGCATCACGCGCCTGGGGTCCAGAAGCGGTGCAGGCTGACTCGGCAAGGAACCTGGAATCTCACCATGTCGTTTCCCAGGCCCGGCTGCAGCTCCCGAGAGGATTCCGGAGGCCTCCTCGACCAGGGGCTTATCGACGTGTGTGGCCTTGACAGCCAAAGAGGGACCCTGACCGGCACCGTCCCTTGTGCCCTCAACTCAGCCCTTCGGGGAGACCACTGCCCTGCTGTGAGTTCGGCGCCTGGAACCTCCTGGGACCTAACCCTAACCCTAACCCTACCCCGAACCAGGACCCTCCACCGAAACCTAAGCCTGCCTCGTTCCCTAATCCTGCATTTGAGCCGCCTTCTGGCATGGGCCCTCACTTCAGCCCTCGAGGGAGATCACGAGACCGGAGTCGCTTCGGCCCTGGCGTCGTCCCTGGACCGAACCCTAACCCTAGCTAAGGCTCTCTCCTCATGGGGACCCAATTCCAAGGTCGGACAGCATCACGCGCATAGGGAACAGAAGCGGTGCAGGCTGACTCGGCAAGGAACCTGGAAGCTCACCATGTCGTTTCCCAGGCCCGGCTGCAGCTCCCGAGAGGATTCCGGAGGCCTCCTCGACCAGGGGCTTATCGACGTGTGTGGCCTTGGCAGCCAAAGAGGGACCCTGACCGGCACCGTCCTTTGTGCCCTCAACTCACCCCTTCGGGGAGACCACTGCCCTGCTGTGAGTTCAGCGCCTGGAACCTCCTGGGACCTAACCCTAACCCTAACCCTACCCCGAACCAGGACCCTCCACCGAAACCTAAGCCTGCCTCGACACCTAATCCTGCATTTGAGCCGCCTCCTGGCATGGGCCCTCACTTCAGCCCTCGAGGGAGATCACGAGACCGGAGTCGCTTCGGCCCTGGCGACGTCCCTGGACCGAACCCTAACCCTAGCTAAGGCTCTCTCCTCATGGGGACCCAATTCCAAGGTCGGACAGCATCACGCGCCTGGGGTCCAGAAGCGGTGCAGGCTGACTCGGCATGGAACCTGGAATCTCACCATGTCGTTTCCCAGGCCCGGCTGCAGCTCCCGAGAGGATTCCGGAGGCCTCCTCGACCAGGGGCTTATCGACGTGTGTGGCCTTGGCAGCCAAAGAGGGACCCTGACCGGCACCGTCCTTTGTGCCCTCAACTCAGCCCTTCGGGGAGACCACTGCCCTGCTGTGAGTTCGGCGCCTGGAACCTCCTGGGACCTAACCCTAACCCTAACCCTACCCCGAACCGTTACCCTCCACCGAAACCTAAGCCTGCCTCGTTCCCTAATCCTGCATTTGAGCCGCCTTCTGGCATGGGCCCTCACTTCAGCCCTCGAGGGAGATCACGAGACCGGAGTCGCTTCGGCCCTGGCGTCGTCCCTGGACCGAACCCTAACCCTAGCTAAGGCTCTCTCCTCATGGGGACCCAATTCCAAGGTCGGACAGCATCACGCGCATAGGGAACAGAAGCGGTGCAGGCTGACTCGGCAAGGAACCTGGAAGCTCACCATGTCGTTTCCCAGGCCCGGCTGCAGCTCCCGAGAGGATTCCGGAGGCCTCCTCGACCAGGGGCTTATCGACGTGTGTGGCCTTGGCAGCCAAAGAGGGACCCTGACCGGCACCGTCCCTTGTGCCCTCAACTCAGCCCTTCGGGGAGACCACTGCCCTGCTGTGGGTTCGGCGCCTGGAACCTCCTGGGACCTAACCCTAACCCTAACCCTACCCCGAACCGTTACCCTCCACCGAAACCTAAGCCTGCCTCGATCCCTAATCCTGCATTTGAGCCGCCTTCTGGCATGGGCCCTCACTTCAGCCCTCGAGGGAGATCACGAGACCGGAGTCGCTTCGGCCCTGGCGTCGTCCCTGGACCGAACCCTAACCCTAGCTAAGGCTCTCTCCTCATGGGGACCCAATTCCAAGGTCGGACAGCATCACGCGCCTGGGGTCCAGAAGCGGTGCAGGCTGACTCGGCAAGGAACCTGGAAGCTCACCATGTCGTTTCCCAGGCCCGGCTGCAGCTCCCGAGAGGATTCCGGAGGCCTCCTCGACCAGGGGCTTATCGACGTGTGTGGCCTTGACAGCCAAAGAGGGACCCTGACCGGCACCGTCCCTTGTGCCCTCAACTCAGCCCTTCGGGGAGACCACTGCCCTGCTGTGGGTTCGGCGCCTGGAACCTCCTGGGACCTAACCCTAACCCTAACCCTACCCCGAACCAGGACCCTCCACCGAAACCTAAGCCTGCCTCGTTCCCTAATCCTGCATTTGAGCCGCCTCCTGGCATGGGCCCTCACTTCAGCCCTCGAGGGAGATCACGAGACCGGAGTCGCTTCGGCCCTGGCGTCGTCCCTGGACCGAACCCTAACCCTAGCTAAGGCTCTCTCCTCATGGGGACCCAATTCCAAGGTCGGACAGCATCACGCGCCTGGGGTCCAGAAGCGGTGCAGGCTGACTCGGCAAGGAACCTGGAATCTCACCATGTCGTTTCCCAGGCCCGGCTGCAGCTCCCGAGAGGATTCCGGAGGCCTCCTCGACCAGGGGCTTATCGACGTGTGTGGCCTTGGCAGCCAAAGAGGGATCCTGACCGGCACCGTCCTTTGTGCCCTCAACTCAGCCCTTCGGGGAGACCACTGCCCTGCTGTGAGTTCGGCGCCTGGAACCTCCTGGGACCTAACCCTAACCCTAACCCTACCCCGAACCAGGACCCTCCACCGAAACCTAAGCCTGCCTCGACCCCTAATCCTGCATTTGAGCCGCCTCCTGGCATGGGCCCTCACTTCAGCCCTCGAGGGAGATCACGAGACCGGAGTCGCTTCGGCCCTGGCGACGTCCCTGGACCGAACCCTAACCCTAGCTAAGGCTCTCTCCTCATGGGGACCCAATTCCAAGGTCGGACAGCATCACGCGCCTGGGGTCCAGAAGCGGTGCAGGCTGACTCGGCAAGGAACCTGGAAGCTCACCATGTCGTTTCCCAGGCCCGGCTGCAGCTCCCGAGAGGATTCCGGAGGCCTCCTCGACCAGGGGCTTATCGACGTGTGTGGCCTTGACAGCCAAAGAGGGACCCTGACCGGCACCGTCCCTTGTGCCCTCAACTCAGCCCTTCGGGGAGACCACTGCCCTGCTGTGAGTTCGGCGCCTGGAACCTCCTGGGACCTAACCCTAACCCTAACCCTACCCCGAACCGTTACCCTCCACCGAAACCTAAGCCTGCCTCATTCCCATATCCTGCATTTGAGCCGCCTTCTGGCATGGGCCCTCACTTCAGCCCTCGAGGGAGATCACGAGACCGGAGTCGCTTCGGCCCTGGCGTCGTCCCTGGACCGAACCCTAACCCTAGCTAAGGCTCTCTCCTCATGGGGACCCAATTCCAAGGTCGGACAGCATCACGCGCATAGGGAACACAAGCGGTGCAGGCTGACTCGGCAAGGAACCTGGAAGCTCACCATGTCGTTTCCCAGGCCCGGCTGCAGCTCCCGAGAGGATTCCGGAGGCCTCCGCGACCAGGGGCTTATCGAGGTGTGTGGTCTTGTCAGCCAAAGAGGGACCTGACCGGCACCGTCTCTTGTGCCCTCAACTCACCCCTTCGGGGAGACCACTGCCCTGCTGTGAGTTCAGCGCCTGGAACCTCCTGGGACCTAACCCTAACCCTAACCCAACCCCGAACCAGGACCCTCCACCGAAACCTAAGCCTGCCTCGACACCTAATCCTGCATTTGAGCCGCCTCCTGGCATGGGCCCTCACTTCAGCCCTCGAGGGAGATCACGAGACCGGAGTCGCTTCGGCCCTGGCGACGTCCCTGGACCGAACCCTAACCCTAGCTAAGGCTCTCTCCTCATGGGGACCCAATTCCAAGGTCGGACAGCATCAAGCACCTGGGGTCCAGAAGCGGTGCAGGCTGACTCGGCATGGAACTTGGAATCTCAGCATGTCGTTTCCCAGGCCCGGCTGCAGCTCCCGAGAGGATTCCGGAGGCCTCCTCGACCAGGGGCTTATTGACGAGTGTGTTCTTGGCAGCCAAATAGGGACCCTGACCGGCACCATCCCATGTGCCCTCAACTCACCCCTTCGGGTAGACCACTGCCCTTCTGTGAGTTCAGCGCCTGGAACCTCCTGGGAACTAAACCTAACCATAACCCTACCCCGAACCAGGACCCTCCACCGAAACCTAAGCCTGCCTCGACAACTAATCCTGCATTTGAGCCGCCTCCTGGCATGGGCCCTCACTTCAGCCCTCGAGGGAGATCACGAGACCGGAGTCGCTTTGGCCCTGGCAACGTCCCTGGACCGATCCCTAACCCTAGCTAAGGCTCTCTCCTCATGGGGACCCAATTCCAAGGTCGGACAGCATCACGCGCCTGCGGTCCAGAAGCGGTGCAGGGTGACTCACCATGGAAACTGGAATCTCACAATGTCGTTTCCCAGGCCCGGCTGCAGCTCCCGAGAGGATTCCGGAGGCCTCCTCGACCAAGGACTTATCGACGTGTGTGGCCTTGGCAGCCAAAGAGGTATCCTGACCGGCACCGTCCTTTGTGCCCGCAACTAAGCCCTTCGGGGAGACCACTGCCCTGCTGTGGGTTCGGCGCCTGGAACCTCCTGGGACCTAACCCTAACCCTAACCCTACCCCGAACCGTTACCCTCCACCGAAACCTAAGCCTGCCTCGATCCCTAATCCTGCATTTGAGCCGCCTTCTGGCATGGGCCCTCACTTCAGCCCTCGAGGGAGATCACGAGACCGGAGTCGCTTCGGCCCTGGCATCGTCCCTGGACCGAACCCTAACCCTAGCTAAGGCTCTCTCCTCATGGGGACCCAATTCCAAGGTCGGACAGCATCACGCGCCTGGGGTCCAGAAGTGGTGCAGGCTGACTCGGCAAGGAACCTGGAATCTCACCATGTCGATTCCCAGGACCGGCTGCAGCTCCCGAGAGGATTCCGGAGGCCTCCTCGACCAGGGGCTTATCGACGTGTGTGGCCTTGACAGCCAGGGAGGGACCCTGACCGGCACCGTCCCATGTGCCCTCAACTCAGCCCTTCGGGGAGACCACTGCCCGGCTGTGGGTTCGGCGCCTGGAACCTCCTGGGACCTAACCCTAACCCTAACCCTACCCCGAACCATTACCCTCCACCGAAACCTAAGCCTGCCTCGTTCCCTTATCCTGCATTTGAGCCGCCTTCTGGCATGGGCCCTCACTTCAGCCCTCGAGGGAGATCATGAGACCGGAGTCGCTTCGGCCCTGGCGTCGTCCCTGGACCGAACCCTAACCCTAGCTAAGGCTCTCTCCTCATGGGGACCCAATTCCAAGGTCGGACAGCATCACGCGCCTGGGGTCCAGAAGCGGTGCAGGCTGACTCGGCAAGGAATCTGGAATCTCACCATGTCGTTTCCCAGGCCCGGCTGCAGCTCCCGAGAGGATTCCGGAGGCCTCCTCGACCAGGGGCTTATCGAGGTGTGTGGCCTTGGCAGCCAAAGAGGGACCCTGACCGGCACCGTCCCTTGTGCCCTCAACTGAGCCCTTCGGGGAGACCACTGCCCTGCTGTGGGTTCGGCGCCTGGAACCTCCTGGGACCTAACCCTAACCCTAACCCTACCCCGAACCGTTTCCCTCCACCGAAACCTAAGCCTGCCTCGATCCCTAATCCTGCATTTGAGCCGCCTTCTGGCATGGGCCCTCACTTCAGCCCTCGAGGGAGATCACGAGACCGGAGTCGCTTCGGCCCTTGCGTCGTCCCTGGACCGAACCCTAACCCTAGCTAAGGCTCTCTCCTCATGGGGACCCAATTCCAAGGTTGGACAGCATCACGCGCCTGGGGTCCAGAAGCGGTGCAGGCTGACTCAGCAAGGAACCTGGAAGCTCACCATGTCGTTTCCCAGGCCCGGCTGCAGCTCCCGAGAGGATTCCGGAGGCCTCCTCGACCATGAGCTTATCGACGTGTGTGGCCTTGGCAGCCAAAGAGGGACCCTGACCGGCACCGTCCCTTGTGCCCTCAACTCAGCCCTTCGGGGAGACCACTGCCCTGCTGTGGGTTTGGCGCCTGGAACCTCCTGGGACCTAACCCTAACCCTACCCACCGCAAAACGTTACCCTCCCCCGAAACCTAAGCCTGCCTCGACCCAGTCCTGCATTTGAGCCGCCTTCTGACATGGGCCCTCACTTCAGGCCTCGAGGGAGATCACGAGACCGGAGTCGCTTCGGCCCTGGCGACGTCCCTGGACCGAACCCTAACCCTAGCTAAGGCTCTCTCCGCATGGGGACCCAATTCCAAGGTCGGACAGCATCACGCGCCTGGGGTCCAGAAGTGGTGCAGGCTGTCTCGGCAAGGAACCTGGAATCTCACCATGTTGATTTCCAGGACCGGCTGCAGCTCCCGAGAGGATTCCTGGAGGCCTCCTCGACCAGGGTCTTATCGACGTGTGTGGCCTTGACAGCCAGGGAGGGACCCTGACCGGCACCGTCCCATGTGCCCTCAACTCAGCCCTTCGGGGTGACCACTGCCCGGCTGTGGGTTCGGCGCCTGGAACCTCCTGGGACCTAACCCTAACCCTAACGCTACCCCGAACCATTACCCTCCACCGAAACGTAAGCCTGCCTCGTTCCCTTATCCTGCATTTGAGCCGCCTTCTGCCATGGGCCCTCATGTCAGCCCTCGAGGGAGATCATGAGACCGGAGTCGCTTCGGCCCTGCCGTCGTCCCTGGACCGAACCTTAACCCTGGCTTAGGCTCTCTCCTCATGGGGACCCAATTCCAAGGTCGGATAGCATCACGCGCCTGGGGTCCAGAAGCGGTGCAGGGCGACTCGGCAAGGAATCTGGAATCTCACCATGTCGTTTCCCAGGCCCGGCTGCAGCTCCCGAGAGGATTCCTGAGGCCTCCTCGACTAGGGGCTTATCGAGGTGTGTTACCTTGGCAGCCAAAGAGGGACCCTGACCGGCACCGTCCCCAATGCCCTCAACTGAGCCCTTCGGGGAGACCACTGCCCTGCTGTGGGTTCGGCGCCTGGAACCTCCTGGGACCTAACCCTAACCCTAACCCTACCCCGAACCGTTTCCCTCCACCGAAACCTAAGTCTGCCTCGATCCCTAATCCTGCATTTGAGCCGGCTTCTGGCATGGGCCCTCACCTCAGGCCTCGAGGGAGATCACGAAACCGGCGTCGCTTCGGCCCTTGCGTCGTCACTGGACCGAACCCTAACCCTAGTTAAGGTTCTCTCCTCATGGGGACCCAATTCCAAGGTTGGACAGCATCACGCGCCTGGGGTCCAGAAGCGGTGCAGGCTGACTCAGCAAGGAACCTGGAAGCTCACCATGTCGTTTCCCAGGCCAGGCTGCAGCTCCCGAGAGGATTCCGGAGGCCTCCTCGACCATGAGCTTATCGACATGTGTGGCCTTGGCAGCCAAAGAGGGACCCTGACCGGCACCGTCCCTTGTGCCCTCCACTCAGCCCTTCGGGGAGACCACTGCCCTGCTGTGGGTTTGGCGCCTGGAACTTCTTGGGACCTAACTCTAACCCTACCCACCGCAAAACGTTACCCTCCCCCGAAACTTAAGCCTGCCTCGACCCAGTCCTGCATTTGAGCCGCCTTCTGACATTGGCCCTCACTTCAGGCCTCGAGGGAGATCACGAGACCGGAGTCGCTTCGGCCCCGGCGACGTCCCTGGACCGAACCCTAACCCTAGATAAGGCTCTCTCCGCATGGGGACCCAATTCCAAGGTAGGACAGCATCACGCGCCTGGGGTCCAGAAGCGGTGCAGGCTGACTCGCCAAGGAACCTGGAAGCTCACCATGTCATTTCCCCGGGTCCGGCTGTAGCTCCCGAGAGGATTCCGGAGGCCTCCTCGACCAGGGGCTTATCGACGTGTGTGGCCTTGTCAGCCAAAGAGTCATCCTGACCGACACCTTCCCTTGTGCCCTCAACTTAGCCCCTCGGGGAGACCACTGCCCTGCTGTGTGTTCGGCGCCTGGAAACTCATGGCCCTAACCCTAACCCTAACCCTACCCCAACCCGGGACCCTCCACCAAAACCTTGGCCTGCCTTGATCACTGACCCTGCAAGTGAGCCTCCTTCTGTCATGGGCTCTCACGTCAGCCTTAAACGAGATCACGAGACCGCCGTCATTTCGAACCTGGCCATGTCCCTGGACCGAATTCTAACCCTATCTAACGCTCAGTCCCCATGGGGATCCAATTCCAACATCTGAAAACTCCACGTGCTTCGGGTCCAGAAGCGGTGCAGGCTCACATGGCATGGAACCTGGAAGCTCACCATGTCGTTTCCCAGGCCTCACTACAGCTGCCCTAGAGGATTCCAGAGGCTCCTCGTTCAGGGGCCGTTCGACGCGTGTGGCCTTGGCAGTCAAAGACGGATCCTGACTAGCATCGTCCCTTGTGCCCTCAACTCAGCCCTTCGGGGAGACCATCGTTTTGCTGTAGGTTCCGTGCCTGGAGCCTCCTGGGACGTAACCCTAACCTTAACGCTACTTCTAACCGGGTCCCTCCACAGTAATCTAAGCATGCCTCGAACCCTAACCCTGCACTTGAGCCGCCTTCTGGCATGGGCCCTCAATTATTCCTGAGGGAGGTCACGAGCCTGGAGTCGCTATGGGCCTGGCGATGTCCCTTTATCGAAACCTACCCCTAGCTTAGGCTCTCTCCCCATGGGGACCCAATCCCTACGTCTCACAACACCATACGCCTTGGGTCCTTATGGGTTGCATGGTCACCTGGTATGGTATCTGGAAGCTCACCATATCGTTTCCCATGCCTGTTGCAGCTGCCAGAGAGAATTCCTGAGTCTTCCCCGGCCAGGCGCTCATAGAGTCTGACCCTGCCCGGAACTCTCCCTTGTGCCCTGAACTCAGTCCTTCGGAGAGACCGCTGAAGTGTTCTGGCTTCAGCACCTGGGGCCTCCTGGGACGTAACCCCAACCCTACCCTTAACGAGACCCTCCTCCTAATCCTCAGCCGGACTTGAACCCTATCCCTTCATTTTAACCTCACCTTCACATGAGCCATCACTTCATCTCTCGAGGGAGATCTCGAGACAGGAGTCACTTCGATCCTGGCTACGTCCCTGGTCCAAACACTAACCGTAGCTAAGGCTCTCTCCCCTTGTGGACCCAATCGCATGGTCTGGCAACGCCACGTGCCTGGGGTTCCAGAAGCGGGGCAGTGTCCCTCAGCATGGTGCCTGGAACCTCACAATGTCATTCTGCAGGCCCAGCTGCAGTTGTCTGAGAGAATTCCTGAGGCCTACCGGACCAGTGGCCCATAGATTTGCGTGGCCAGGTAGCCAAAGACTGAACCTTCCCGGCCCTCTCCCCTGTGCCCTCAACTTAGCCCATTCGGGTGACCACTGCCCTGCTATGGGTTCAGTACCTGGGGCCTCTTGGGTCCTAACACAATCCCTACCCCTAACGGAAACCTCAACCGAATCCTAACCCGATCTTGAAACCTAACCAAACCATTGACCCCCACTGTCTCCTGGTCCCTTACTTCATTCTTCTAGCGAGATCACGAGACTGGAGTTGCTTTGGCCCTGACAACGTCCTGGATCCAACCCTAACCCTAGCTCAGACTCTCTCCCAATGGGGATGTAAGCAACAAACCATAAATCGTCTATGAGAAAAATTGAAGAAACCCAAAGAAATGGAAAACATTCCATGCTCACGTATTAGAAGAACAAACATTTGGGGTGCCTGGGTGGCACCGTCGGTTAAGCGTCCGACTTCTACCAGGTCACGATCTCGCGATCCGTGATATCGAGCCCCACGTCAGGCTCTGGGCTGATGGCTCAGAGCCTGGAGCCTGTTTCCTATTCTGTGTCTCCCTCTCTCTCTGCCAATCCCCCGTTCATGCTCTGTCTCTGTCTGTCCCCCAAAAATAAATAAACGTTGAAAAAAAAAAAGAAGAACAAACATTGTTAAGATGTCAATACTACCAAAGCAATCGACACACTCAATGCAATCCCTATCAAAAAACACGAGCTTTCTCCACAGAGCTAGAACAAACAACCCTAAAATGTGTAAGGATCCAGAAAAGATACCAAAAACTAAAGTCATGTTGAAAGAGAAAACAAAGGTGGAAACATGACTATTTTGGATTTATGGTGTATTAGAAAGCTGCATTCATCAAGACAGTATGTACAGGCACAGAAACGGAGACAGACGTCAATGGAACAGAATATGGACCCCAGAAATATACCCTCAAACATAAGGTGAGTAATCTTTGTTAACACAGAAAGAATATCCAATGGAATAAGAGTCTCTTCAGCAAATGGTACTAGGAATACTGGACAGTGAGAATGATGAACCTGGACACTGTTCTTAAACGACACACACACACACACACACACACACACACACACCTCAAAATGGATGAATTATCTAAATGTAAGTCAGGAACCATCAAACTCCTAGAGGAGATAACAGGCAATGTACCTCCTTGATCCTGGCCGCAGCAACTTCTCGCTTGTCATGTCTCCAGAAACAAGGGCAATAAAAACCACAATGAACTCTTGGGTCCTGAAGATAAAAAGCTTCTGCACAGCAGGGGACAAAATCAGCTAAACTAAAAGGCAACTGAATGAAATGGGAGAAGATATTTGCAGGTGACATATCAGATAAAGGGTTAGTATCCAAAATCTATAAAAACTGATCACGCTCAACACCCAGAAACCAAATAATCCAGTGAAGAAATGGGCAAAAGACATGAAGAGACACCTTAAGAAAGATGACATCCAGATCGGTCACACATGAAAAGATGCTCAATCTCACTGGTCATCACTGAAATACAAATGAAACCCACAATGAGATATCCCCTCACACCTATCAGAATGGCTAAAATTAACATCTCTGGAAACGACAGATGTTGGCAAGGATGCAGGGAAAGGGAACCCTTTTGCAATGCTGGTGCGAATGCAAAGTGGTGTAGCCATTCTGGACAATAGTATGGAGATTCGTCACAAAAACAAAAAATAGAACTACACTAGGACCGAGCAATTGCACTACTACGTATTTATCCAAAAGATACACTAACGCTGACTCGAAGTGGCACGTGTACTCCAATATTTATAGCAGCATTCTCAACAATAGCTAAGTTATGCAAAGAGCCCAAATGACCACTGACAGATGAATGGATAAAGAAGATATGGTATATGCATACAATGGACTATTACTCTGTGATCAAAATGAATGAAATCTCGCTCTTTGCAACAACGGGGATGGAACCGGACTTTCTTAAGCTAAGCAAAATATGTCAGAGAACGACACACATCCTATGATTCCTCTCATCTGTCGAATTTAATAAAACTGATGAACATAGTGCAAGGAAAGCAAAAAGAAGATACACACAGAGAGGGAGTCAAATGATAAGAGACTGTTAAATAGAGGGAAGAATCTCAGGGTTCCTGGAGGGTTACTGAATAGGGGTATGGGGAAAATGGGTGATGGGCATTAGGGGTGGACCTTGGGATGAGTATTGGGTATATTTTGTACTTGATGGATCACTAAATTCTACTGCTGAACTGTATTCCTCTATAAGGTAACTAACTTGGCCCTAAATTTTAAAAAGAAGAAATATTAAAAATAAGTAAGGAAATGTACCACCACTCAAAAGAAAAGAATATTTAAGTCGGGCTCTTGAGGGGAAAGGAAAGACTAAAAGTGTTACAGACAAGAAAGGATCAGAGAAAACATCAAGAAACAATGACAAATCAACTAGTAGAATGGGACTAAATATATACCTAGCAATAATCACTCTGACTATAAATGGACTAAATGCTCCAATCCAAAGACATTGGATATGGCGTCAGAATGGACAAAACAAACAAACAAACAAGCAAACAAAAAACAATGTCTATCTAGATGCTGCCTACAAAGCCTTATTTGGACTTAAGTCTCCTGCAGATTTCTTATTTTTTTTTAATTTTTTTAATGTTTATTTATTTTTGAGACAGAGAGAGACCGAGCATGAACGGGGGAGGGTCAGAGAGAGGGAGATACAGAATCTGAAACAGGCTCCAGGCTCTGAGCTGTCAGCACAGAGCCCGACGCGGGGCTCGACCTCACGGACCACGAGATCATGACCTGAGCCGAAGTCGGCCCCTTAACCGAGTGAGCCACCCAGGCGCCCCAAGTCTCCTGCAGATTTGAAGTGAGGGAATGAAGAAATATTTATCATGCTAATAATGTCAAAAGAAAGCCAGTAGCCATACTTATATCAGGCAAAATAAACTTTAAAACCGAGACTCTATTTTGGTACCCTTTGGGTAAATACCTAATAGTGACATTGCATGCACCCAGTATTTATAGCAGAATTATCAACAGTAGCCCAACTATGGAGAAAGCCCAAGTGTCCATCAACTGATGAAGGGGTAAAGAAGATATGTTGTGTGTATGTATACGTATGTATATGCATATGGACATACGTGTATGTTCATATATACATACATACGTATATACAATGAAATATAACTCAGCTTCAAGAAGAATGAAATCTTGCCATTTGCAACGATGTGGATGGAGCTCGAATGTATTATGCCACGTGAAATACGTCAATCAGAGAAAGACACATATATGATTTCACTCATGTGGAAGTTAAGAAACAAAACACATGAAAACTAAGGAAGGAGCCAGGAAAAGAGAAGCGTGGTAACAAACCACACGAGTCTCTTAATGTTAGAGAAAACAAAAGTGAAAGTTGATGGAGGGAGATGGGTCAGCGCTGGGCTAGATGGAGGACGAGTATTAAGGAGAGCACTTGTTGTGATGAGCACTGGGAGTTGTATGTAAAGGATGAATCACCGAATTCTACTCCTAAACCCGAGAATGCACTGTATGTCAACTAAGACTTAAATTAAAATACATACATACATACATACATACATACATAAAGCTATAACAAGAGATGAAGACAGACACGATCTCATACTAAAGGGGACAGCCAAACAAGAAGATCCAATGATTGTAAATTTAGATGCACCCAACATGCGATCACCAAGTATACAAAATATTTAGCAACAACCGTAAAGGAACTCACTTATAATATGATGATGATAGTAGAGAACTTTAACACATCACTCACATCAATGGACAGAACCTATAAACAGAACGTCAACAAGGAAACAATGGCTTTGAATGACACACTGGACCAGAAGGGTTTAACAGATATATTCAGAACACTCCATACTAAAATGGCAGAGTACACATTCTTTTCAAGCATACCCGGGGCGTTCTCCAGAATTGATCACATTCTAGGTCACAAATCAGGCCTCAAGAGGTACCCAACGACAGAGATCAGACCAAGCATCTTTTCTAACCACAAAGCTAGGAAACTTGAAGTCAACCACAAAAAGCGGGTGGGGGGGGGAGGGCTGGAAGGCCACAAATAAAGGGAGGTTAAATAACATGCTTCTAAATGAATGGGTCAAACAGGAAATCAATGAGAAAATACACTGAAACAAATGAAAATGAAAATACACTGGTAAAACCCTTTGGAATGCGGCAAAAGCAGTCTATGATGGAAGTATATAGCAATACAAGCCTACCTTAAACAGCAAGAAAACTCTCAAAGAATCCTAACTTACACCTGAAGGAATGAGAAAAAGAGCAGCAGAAGGAAGGAAATAATAGAGTTTAGGGCAGAAATAAGGAATATAGAAACCAAAAAGACACTAGACCAAATCAATGAAACCAGGGGCTGGTTCATTGAATGCAGTAATCAACTTGAAAACCTCCTAGGCAGACTCTTCACAAAGAAGACAGAAAGGACTCAAATAAATGAAATCACAAATAAGAAAGGAGAGATGACAGTCAACACCACAAAAATACAATTAGAAGATAATATTATGAACATCTATATGCAACAAATTGGACACTCTGAGAAAAATGGACAACTTCCTAGAAACTCACACACTACCAAAACTGAAACAGGAAGATACCTAAAAGCTGAAAACAGAAAGATACCCCATCAGTAATTAAAAAAATCTCCCCCCAACACAAGAGTTCATGGCCAGATGGCTTCATGGATGAATTCTACCATCCATTCAAGGAAGAGGTAATAGGTATTCTCCTCGAATTATTACAAAATTAAAAAGGAAGGAAAACTTACAAATTCATCGTATGAGGCCATCATTGCCCTGATACCAAAATGAGATGAAGCCTCCACTAAAACCAAAAACTGCAGCGGCGCCTGTGTGGGTCGGTCGGTTTACTGTCCAACTCTTATATTTGGATGAGGACATTATCTTGCGGTACGTGGGTTCGAGTCCCACGTTGGGCCCTGCCATGACAGTGTGGGGCGTGGCCAGGATTCTCTCTCTCCCTGTCTCTCTGCCCCTCCCTCACTTTTATGTACACTATCTAAGGAAAGAAATAAGCATTTAAAAAGATGTTTAAAAAATTTTAAATAAAACTGCAGAGCAATAGCCTGATGAGTATGTATGCCGAAATTCTCATTAAAATACCTTCAAATTAAAGTCAACAATACATTGATAGAATCATTTCCCATAATCAAGTGGGATATATTCCTGGGCTGCAAGTGTGGTTCCACATTCACATATCAATCAACATGATGCACCACAGTAATAGAAGAAAGCATAAGAACAATAGGATGCTTTCAACAGATGCAGAGAAACTATTTGATAAAACGTCACATCCATTCATGATAAAAACCCTCAGCAAAGTACATTGAGACTCAACCTACCTGCACATAATAAAGATCGTGTGTGAAAAACCCACAGCTCATCTCATCCTCAATGGGTAATAATTGAAAGTTTTTCTTCCAAAGTCAGGGACAAGCTAGGAATGACCCCTCTCACCACTGTTATCCCACATAGTACGGGAAACCCTAACCACAGCACTCAGACAACAAAAAGAAATAAGAGGCATCCAAATCGGCAAGGAAGAAGTAGCACTTTCGCTGTTTGGAACTGACATGATAGGTTCTATAAAAAGCATGAAAGGCTCCCTTAAAAATTGCTAGGATCGATATATGAATTCGACAAGTCACAGTCTACAGAAATCAAGGAAGATAGATGTATTGAATTTCTAACACAAACCATGAATTAACACAGAGAGAAAGTAAGAGATCAATCCCATTGACAGGCTCACAAATACCACAAGAAACCAGGAATCAACCTAACCAAAGAGGTGAAACACCTGTACTCTAAAGACTATGAAACACTGATGAAATAAATGGAAGAGGACACAAAGAAATGGACATACATTTCATGTTCATGGATGGGAAGCACAAAATACTGTTAAAATGTCTACACTCCTCAAAGCAATCTACACATATAATGAAATGAAGTGTGATAGGGATATCACGTTAACAAAAACATTTGTCACAGAACAAGAACAAATATTCTCAACATGTGTATGGAATGACAAATGTCCCCAAACAGCCAACACAAACTTGTAGAAGAAAAGCAAAGCTGGAGACATCACAATTCCAGACTTTAGGTTATATTACAAAGCTATACTGATCAGAACAGTATGATCCGTATGTCCGTACTGAACAGTACTGACAAAACAACAACAAAAAGTAACAACAACAACAAACTCATATGCATAGATCAATAGCATGGACACCCAGAAATAAACTCACACCTCTATGGTCAATTCATTCTCAACAAAGCAGGAAAGAACATCCAATGGGAAAAAAAGATAGTCTTGGGACACATGGGTGGCCCAGTCAAGAAAGCGTGTGATGGTGGGTTCAGCTCAGGTCATGATCTCAGGGCAGTGCAGAGCATGCGTGGGATTCTCTCTCTCCATATCTCTCTGCCCCTCTTCTGCATGCTCGCTCTCTCTCTCTCTCTCTCTCTCTCAAAAATAAATACATAAATTTAAAAAAAGGCTCCTCAATATATGGTTTTGGAAAAACTGGACAGCAATCTGCAAAACAAAACAAAAACAACGGACCACTGTCTTACAACATACACAAAAATAAATCCAACATGGACAAAGACCTCTATGTGAAACCTGAAACCATAAAAATCCCAGAGGATAACACGGGTAGTATCTTACTTGACATTGCCTGTACAAACGTCTTTGTAGATCTATCTCTAGAGGTAAGGGAAACGCAAGCAAAAATAATGAGACTTTATAAAAATTAAAACCTTCCGTCACCAAGGAAATAATCAACAAAACGAAAACATCAACAGAATGATATTTGCAAATGACATCGGATAAAGGGTTAGTGTCCAAAATATATACAGTTATACAGCACCCAAAAAATGAGGAATCTGATTAAAAATGGGCAGAAGACACGAGTGGACATTTCCCAAACGAAGACATATACATGGCCAAGAGACACATGAAAAAATGCTCAACAATACTGATCTTCAGGGAAATACAATTCGAAAGTACAATGAGAGAACACATCACATCTGTCCCAAAGGCTAAAATCAATGAAGGATGACACAGCAGGTGTTGCCATGGATGTGGGGAAAGAATAACCCTCTTGCACTGTGGGTAGGAATGCAAACTGCTGCAGCCACTCTGGAAAACCACATGGAGAAGTCAAAAAACAAAACAAAACTAGAAATAGGAGTACCTTACAATCCAGCAACTTCACTACAAGGTATTTCCACAAAGAATACAAAATCTTCAAAGGGATACATGCACCGTGATGTTTACAGCAGCGTTTTCTACAAAAGCCAAATGACAGAAACTATCCAAGCACCCATCAACGGATGAATAAATTGAGATGTGGTCTATGGAATGTAATATGATTTAGCCGTAAAAACATGAAATCTTGCCATTTGCCACAAGGTGGATGGAGAGAGAGAATGTTATGCTGGGTGAAATAAGCCTGTCGGAGAAAGACAAATACCCAATGATTTCGCTAACACATGGCAAGAAAACAAAAGAAAGGGGCGGGGGGAGGAGACCTACGGACTCTTAACTAGGAAACAAACTGAGGAGTTCCACAGCGAGGTGAGGGAATGGGTGAAACAGCTGATGGGGATTAAGAAGTGCACCTGGGATGAGCACCGGGTGACGTGTGGAAGTGTTGCTCTATATTGGACACCTGAAACTACTATTACACTGTGTCTTCACTCAGTGGAATTTAAATTAAAAGATAACATAAGGTTACTGAGACTTACTTACTGGGTTTTCGGTAGTGTTCAATCACTTCACTAGGTTGGAAAAATAACCATGAAATTTTTAAAAAAGCATGTATGATATGTGGGACAGTTTGTGCCCTTACCTTGGCCTCTGGGTCCAGCAGGACTCGGAACATGGGTCCCAGCTCCTTCTTCTAGAAGGTCGTGAGACGAGCATTTCATGGATCCACGTCCTAATTGAATGCAGCTCCCGTGCTTCTGAATTTCTGTTAGCGTTTCTTCCCGGAAACAAGCCTGGATCTGGAACACACTATCGACTGCATCTATGAGGTGATGTCGTGGGACCCCGCAATCCACAAGTCCTTTAGTAAAATACGTCTTGTGCAAACACTGTCCGGGAAGGGGTGGAATGAAACACGGGAACAGCCCAGAAAATGCAAAGGCCTGTGCAGCTCAGCGACCAGCTTGACCAGGGAAGCCACCCGGCGCCCCCTCCTCAGCACTCAGTACAACAAGGCAGCTTCTCTCTGGCGACTCAGGAGATGCCAAGTTGCTGCTAAGCTCCCAAGGTCTCCCCTGGGGCGGGTGGCAGAACCTGCTGGAAGTGCAGCTCTGCTCTCTGTACTCAGGCACCAGCAGAGGCCTGAGTCCTCTGAGAGCAATCAAAGCCCTTCCTGCTCTGAGGTGCCCTGGGTCAGAAAAGCAGATGGTGCGCCCTCTGCTGGCTATCACTGTCCAGCAGAGGAACCCGGCCCTCGGGGGTCTGTGGTGCTTGAGCTCTCTCTGCTGGCCACCATGGGAATTCCTTCAATGTGGAAGGCCCTGGTTGCTCAGCTGAGAGACCGAAGGTGCTCTGGGCAACTAAGCCTGTTCTCCTCGTTGGGAAGGTTTTAGTGACAGGGCCTGGGACACAAAATCTTTTCCTTCTATTTCTTGTGAGTGAAGAATGAAACCGAATTTATTAACGTAACGACATCATTGGTAATGTTTTCAGCAATATTCACAGAAAAATAGACCACCGATTTACACATGCTGAACAAGAAGTAATTTTGTTTACCACCAAAATACTTAGGTTAGATAAAGAATGGACACCTTTGAGAGAGAGAGATACCGGCGTCCAGCGATGGAGTGAATGAGTCCTAGGGATACAAGGGACAGCCAATGGAATGGAGTCAATCCTGTAACAATATTGTTGCATGCTTTCACAGGATAGCTACACTTGTGGTTGAGTACAACATAATGTAGAGACAAATGGAATGACTACAATGTATGCCTAAAACTAACACAACGAATGTGTGAACAATATTTCAATTAAAAATAGACATCCTTTACACTATCTTTAATTTCTTCTTCTTTGCCACTAAACTATCCTTCCTGGGGCGCTTGGGTGGCTTAGTCGGTGAAGCGTCCGACTTTGAGTCAAGTCAGGATTTGGCAGTCCATGAGTTTGAGCCCTGCATCAGGCTCTGTCCTGAGAGCTCAGAGCCTCGAGCCTGCCTCATATTCGGTGTCTCCCACTCTATCCCCCTCCCCAGCTCGGGTTCTCTCAAAAAAAGAAACATTAAAAATGAAAAATCATTCCTCATTGAGAATCTGCGAATTTCCATTCATACCAGATTCTCTAGCATCACCTTCTTGGTGTTGAAAGCTTATCTGAAAAGTCACGAATAATATCCTTTTTTTTTTATTTTTTTTTCAACATTTTTATTTATTTCTGGGACAGAGAGAGACAGAGCATGAACGGGGGAGGGGCAGAGAGAGAGGGAGACACAGAGTCGGAAACAGGCTCCAGGCCCCGAGCCATCAGCCCAGAGCCTGACACGGGGCTCGAACTCACGGACCGTGAGATCGTGACCTGGCTGAAGTCGGACGCTTAACCGACTGCGCCACCCAGGCGCCCCACGAATAATATTTTTGATGATACATTTGTGACAACGTCAGAATGCAACTTACAGGGAGCTACACATCAGTTGTGAATTTACAGTGTGTATCCTTGGCTAATATTTACACTGAAATGTGCTTTAGGGATACGGATGGATGAAATAATGTCCATCCGTCATATAGGTCAATTGCCTATAGGACTATTATGCCTTCAATTACTGATTGCCATCTCTTCAGAACTAAAAGAAATTGGGTCAAGAAAATGTCTTTGAATTTCATGTAAGAGAAGACTAGGGTGTTTGAAAGGGTCCACCTACCTTCTGGATTCCTCAGATTGGTTGTGGAGAGGAGGATAGCAACCTATGATTTGGATGCACACCGCTAGTCCCAGAGGGAGGATGTGTACCTTATTGTCAAATATATATATATATATATATATATATATATATATATATATATTACCAATATTACTAGTCCACCTCTGCCAGGTCCAAACTGCAGGACCTGGAGGCAACGCAATGCCTGATGCCTGGGTTCAGAACTTGAGGAAGGCAGGCTGGCGGGGGAGGGGGGAAATCCAACAGAGCCTGGGGCAGTGAGGGAGATGGCCCTGGGACACCTCCCCACAGGGCAGGCTATGGAGTTTACCTGCCAAAGAGCGGCACACTCTCCCTCAAGACATCCCTCTCCATGACAGAACGTGAGGCTGAACCTCACAATTCTAGAAGAAATGAGGGCTACCCATCTTTTCAATTCCAATGGCCTCTGCAGAACTTGGACCCAGGGATGTTGGAGTCTTGGGGCCATGGAACCCTGATTCCCATGATAGAAGCCCTTTCTGCCCCAGCACTCAGAGCCACTTCCTACATCCCCTCTCCCCTGGCCCATCTAACCGTGTCCACATACCCGGACCAGGTCTCTACTTTCCTTCTTGTACTTCCTCTTTGTCTCTGTTTCTCTCTAACCACATCTCTCTCTATTTCTTCCTTTCACTCTCTAGGGAGTGGTGTATTATACGGTGCTCAACTTTGTTCTTATACATGGGAATATCCAATTTTCCTAGCACCAGTTATTCAAAAGACTACTCTTCTCCACGGTGTATTATTGACTCCCTTGTTGAATACTAGGTGACTGTGATGCATGGGTTTAGTTTAGGCTCTCAATTTCTGTTCCATTGTCTTGTGTGTGTGCTTATGCCAGTGACATCATTGATTTCTTGTGTTAGAATGACGCTTGAAATCAAGAAGGGGGATGCTTCCTGTTTTGTCCTTTCTTGCGTTGGCTACATGGGGTCTTTTTGTGGTTCCAAATAAATTTTAGGTTATGATTTTCTAATTGCATAAATATTGCATCGGAGTCTTGATAGAGATTGCACTGAATCTCTAGATGGCTTTGGGTAATATGGACATTGTATCTGTATTAATTCCTCCGAACGTTGGACATGGGATGGCTTTTCACTGACTTGTGTGTTCTCCCCTTTCTTTCACCCAAATTGAATTTCTTCCATTCCTGCACACAGGTTTTATAGTTTTCTGTAGAGAGATTTTCATTTCCTTGGCTAACGGTAATGCTATAATTTTTATTGTTTTTTATGCTATAAATGGGATTGTTTTCTTTACTTCTTCTCAGATAATTGGGTTAGTGTATAGGAATGATACAGAATTTGATATGGTGACTTTATACTTTGGAACTTCACTGCATTTCTTGATTAGCTATTAACAGGTTCTTTTACTTTAAACTTTTTATTTCAGTCCTTTACCTAGTTAAAAAAAAAACAACATATTATTTGGGAATAGCTGACACACTATGTTACATTAGTTTCATATGAAAAACATAGTCATTGGCAAATGTATACATTCTGCTACGCTAACACAGGTGTAGCTGTCATCTGTCACCATGCATCCCTACTCCAGTACCATTCTCTATGTGCCCTATGCTATATCTTCTATCTGTGATTCATTCATTGCATAACCAGAAGCCTGCATCATCCAATCCCCTTCACATATCTAGGGCATCCTTGTCTTGTGCCTGATCTTAGCGGAAAATCGTTCACAATTTCACTACTGAGTATGACATTAGCTGTGGGCTTCACATACATGGCCTTCGTTATGTTGAGATCTGACCCTTCTACAAAGAATTTTAAAGAGATTTTTACCACAAATGGATACCAAAGTTTCTCAGAACGCTTGTTCTGTGTCTATTGACATCCTCACATGAGTTTCCTTTTTCCTTTTTAACATGTATTTATTTAGATCAGTTAAACGTATTTATGTGTTTTTTTTGTACTCATTTTTCAAGTTTTTATTTAAATTCCAGTTGGTTAACATGCAGTGTAATGTTAGCTTCAGGTAAGGAATGTAGTCATCCATCACTAACATACAACACCCAGTGATCCTCACTACTAGTGCCCTCCATAGCCCATCACCCATTTAACCCATCCCCCTATGCCACCTCCCTGGCGACATCCCTGGACCGAACCCTAAGCCAAGCTATGGCTCTCCCCCATGGGGACCCAATTGCAACGTTTGACAACACCACGCGCCTGGGGTCCATAAGCGGTGCAGGCTGACTCGGCATGGAACCTGGAAGCTCACCATGTCATTTCCCAGGCCCGGCTGCAGCTACTAAGAGGATTCTGGAGGCCTCCTCGACCAGGGGCAAATCGTCGTCTGTGGCCAAGGCAGCCGAAGACAGATCCTGCGCGGAACCCTCCCTTGAGCCCTCAGTTCAGCCCTTTGGGGAGACCACTGCTCTGCTGAGGGTTCGGCGCCTGGAGACTGCGGGGACCTAACCCTAAACCTAACCCTACCCCGAACCGGGACCCTCCACCGAAAAATAAGCCTGCCTCGTTACCTAACCCTGGAATTGAGCTGCCTTCTGGCATGGGCCCTCACTTCAGCCCTCGAGGGAGATCAGAAGACTGGAGTCGCTTTGGCACAGGCTACGTCCCTGGACCGAACTCTAACAGAGCTATGGCTCAGTCCCCATGGGGATCCAATTCCAACGTCTGAAAACACCACGGGACTGGGGTCCAGAAGTGGTGCAACCTGACTCCGCAAGGAACCTGGAAGCTCACCATGTCGTTTCCCAGGCCTGGCTGCAGCTGCGCGAGAGGATCCCGGAGGCCTCCTCGACCAGGGGCCGATCGACGTGTGTGGTCTTGGCACCAAAGATGTATCCTGACCGGCACGGTCCCTTGTGCACTAAACGCAGCCCTTCGCGGATACCACTGCCCTGCTGTGTGTTCGGCGCCTGGAGACTCCTGGGATCTAACATTAACCCTAACCCTACCCCGAACCGGGACTCTCCACCGAAACCTAACCCTGCCTCAATTCCTAACCCTGCAATTGAGCCGCCTTCTGACATGGGCCCTCACTTCAGCCCTCTAGGGGGATCACGACTGCAGTCGCTTCGACCCTGGCGACGTCCTTGGATCAAACTCTAACTCTAGCTCATGCTCAGTCCACATGGGGACCCAATTCCAACGTCTGACAACACCACCCGCCTGGGGTCCAGAAGCGATGCAGGCTGACTCGGCAAGGAAACAGGAAGCTCAACATGTCGTTTCCTGAGCCTGGCTACCGCTGTCCGAGAGGATTGCGGAGGCCTCCTCGATCAGGTGCCAATAGACCTGTGTGGCCTTGGCAGCCAAAGAAGTATCCTGACCGGCACCGTCCCTTGTGCCCTCAACTCAGCCCTTCGGAGAAACCACTGCCCTGCTGTGGGTTCGGAGCCTGGAACCTCTTGGGACCCCACCCTCACCCTAACCCTATCCCGAACCGGGACCCTCCACCGAAACCTAAGCCTGCGTCGATCCCTAATCCTGCATTTGAGTCGCCTTCTGGTATGGGCCCTCACTTCAGCCCTTGAGGGAGAGATAGGAGTCTCTTCGACCCTGGCGACTTCCCTGGTCGGAACCCTAACCCTAGCTAAGATTCTCTCCTCATGGGGACCCAATTCCAAGGTCTTACAGCATCACATGCCTGGGGTCCAGATCTGGTGCAGGCTGAATTGGCAAGGAACCTGGAAGCTCACCATGTCGTTTCCCAGGCCCGGCTACAGCTCCCGAGAGGATTCCGGAGGCCTCCTCGACCAGGGGCTTATCGACGTGTGTGGCCTTGGCAGCCAAAGAGGGAACCTAACCGGCACCGTCCTCAATGCCCTCAACTCAGCCCTTCGGCGAGACCACTGCCCTGCTGTGGGATAGGCGCCTGGAACCTCCAGGGACCTAACCCTAACCCTAACCCTACCCCGGACCAGGACCATCCACCAAAACCTTAGCCTTACTCGATCCCTAATCCTGCATTTGAGCCGCCTTCTGGCATGGGCCCTCACTGCAGGCCTCGAGGGAGATCACGAAACCGGAGTCGCTTCGGCCCTGGCGTCGTCCCTGGACCGAACCCTAACCCTAGAAAAGGCTCTCTCCACATGGGGACCGAATTCCAAGGTCGGACAGCATCACGCGCCTGGGGTCTAGAAGCGGTGCAGGCAGACACGGCAAGGAACCTGGAAGCTCACCATGTCGTTTCCCAGGCCCGACTGCAGCTCCCGGGAGGATTCCGGAGGCCTCCTCGACCAGGGGCTTATCGACGTGTGTGGCCTTGGCAGCCAAAGAGGGATCCTGACAGGCACCGTCTCTTGTGCCCTCAACTGAGCCCTTCGGGGAGACCACTGCCCGGCTGTGGGTTCGGCGCCTGGAACCTCCTGGGACCTAACACTAACCCTAACCATACCCCGAAACGTTACCCTCCACCGAAACGTAAGCCTGCCTCGTTCCCTTATCCTGCATTTGAGCCGCCTTCTGACATGGGCCCTCACTTCAGCCCTCGAGGGAGATCACGAGACCGGAGTCGCGTCGGCCCTGGCGTCGTCCATGGACCGAACCCTAACCCTAGCTAAGGCTCTCTCCTCATGGGGACCCAATTCCAAGGTCGGACAGCATCACGCGCCTGGGGTCTAGAAGCGGTGCAGGCAGACTCGGCAAGGAACCTGGAAGCTCACCATGTCGTTTCCCAGGCCCGGCTGCAGCTCCCGAGAGGATTCCGGAGGCCTCCTCGACCAGGGGCTTATCGACGTGTGTGGCCTTGACAGCCAAACAGGGTCTCTGACCGGACGGTCCCTTGTGCCCTCAACTAAGCCCTTCGGGGAGACCACTGCCCTGCTTTGGGTTCGGCGCCTGGAACCTCCTGGGACCTAACACTAATTCTAACCCTACCCCAAACCAGGACCCTCCACCGAAACCTAAGCCAGCCTCGGTCCCTATTCCTGCATTTGAGCCGCCTTCTGGAATGGGCCCTCACTTCAGGCCTCGAGGGAGATCACGAGACCGGAGTGGCTTCGGCCCTGGCGACGTCCCTGAACCGAACCCTAACCCTAGATAAGGCTATCTCCGCATGGGGATCGAATTCAAAGGTAGGACAGCATCACGCGCATAGGGAACAGAAGCGGTGCAGGCTGACTCGGCTAGGAATCTGGAAGCTCACCATGTCGTTTCCCAGACCCGGCTGCAGCTCCCGAGAGGATTCCGGGGGCCTCCTCGACCAGGGGCTTATCGACGTGTGTGGCCTTGACAGCCAATGAGGGACCATGACAGGCACCGTCCCTTGTGCCCTCAACTCAGCCTTTCGGGGAGACCACTGCCCTGCTTTGGGTTCGGCGCCTGGTACCTCCTGGGACCTAACCCTAACCCTAACCCTACCCCGATCCACCACCCTCCACCGAAACCTAAGCCAGCCTCGATCCCTATTCCTGCATTTGAGCCGCCTTCTGGCATGGGCCCTCACTTCAGGCCTCGAGGGAGATCACGAGACCGGAGTTGCTACGGCCCTGGCGACGTCCCTGGACTGAACCCTAACCCTAGAAAAGGCTCTATCCGCATGGGGACCCAATTCCAAGGTCGGACAGCATCACGCGCCTGGGGTCCAGAAGCGGTGCAGGCTGACTTGCCAAGGAACCGGGAAGATCACCATGTCGTTTCCCAGGCCCGATTGCAGCTCCCGAGAGGATTCCGTAGGCCTCCTCGACCAGGGGCTTATCGACGTGTGAGGCCTTGGCAGCCAAAGAGGGATCCTGACCGGCACCGTCCTTTGTGCCCGCAACTAAGCCCTTCGGGAAGATCACTGCCCTGCTGTGAGTTCGGCGTCTGGAACCTCTTGGGACCTAACCCTAACCCTAACCCTTCCCCGAACCGTTACCCTCTACTGAAACCTAAGCCTGCCTTGTTCCCTTATCCTGCATTTGAGCCGCCTTCTGGCATGGGCCCTCACTTCAGCCCTCGAGGGAGATCACGAGAGCGGAGTCGCTTCGGCCCTGGCATCGTCCCTGGACCGAACCCTAACCCTAGCTAAGGCTCTCTCCTCATGGGGACCCAATTCCAAGGTCGGACAGCATCACGCGCATAGGGAACACAAGCGGTGCAGGCTGACTCGGCAAGGAACCTGGAAGCTCACCAGGTCGTTTCCCAGGCCCGGCTGCAGCTCCCGAGAGGATTCCGGAGGCCTCCTCGACCAGGGGCTTATCGACGTGTGTGGTCCTGGCAGCCAAAGAGGGACCCTGACCGGCACCGTCCCTTGTGCCCTCAACTCAGCCCTTCGGGGAGACCACTGCCCTGCTGTGAGTTCAGCGCCTGGAACCTCCTGGGACCTAACCCTAACCCTAACCCTACCCCGAACCCGGACCATCCACCGAAACCTAAGCCTGCCTCGACACCTAATCCTGCATTTGAGCCTCCTCCTGGCATGGGCCCTCACTTCAGCCCTCGAGGGAGATCACGAGACCGGAGTCGCTTCGGCCCTGGCGACGTCCCTGGACCGAACCCCAACCCTAGCTAAGGCTCTCTCCTCATGGGGACCCAATTCCAAGGTCGGACAGCATCACGCGCCTGGGGACCAGAAACTGTGCAGGCTGACTAGGCATGGAACTTGGAATCTCACCATGTCGTTTCCCAGGCCCGGCTGCAGCTCCAGAGAGGATTCCGGAGGCCTCCTAGACCAGGGGCTTCTCGACCTGTGTGGCCTTGACAGCCAGGGAGGGACCGTGACCGGCACCGTCCCTTGTGCCCTCAACTCAGCCCTTCGGGGAGACCACTGCCCTCCTTTGGGTTCGGCGCCTGGAACCTCCTGGGACCTAACCCTAACCCTAACCCTACCCTGAACCATTACCCTCCACTGAAACCTAAGCCTGCCTGGTTCCCTTATCCTGCATTTGAGCCGCCTTCTGGCATGGGCCCTCACTTCAGTCCTCGAGGGAGATCACGAGAGCGGAGTCGCTTCGGCCCTGGCGTCGTCCCTGGACCGAACCCTAACCCTAGCTAAGGCTCTCTCCTCATGGGGACCCAATTCCAAGGTCGGACAGCATCACGTGCCTGGGGTCCAGAAGCGGTGCAGGCTGACTCGGCAAGGAACCTGGAAGCTCACCATGTCGTTTCCCAGGCCCGGCTGCAGCTCCCGAGAGGATTCCGGAGGCCTCCTCGACCAGGGGCTTATCGACGTGTGTGGCCTTGGCAGCCAAAGAGGGACCCTGACCGGCACCGTCCATTGTGCCCTCAACTCAGCCCTTCGGGGAGACCACTGCCCTGCTGTGGGTTCGGCGCCTGGAACCTCCTGGGACCTAACCCTAACCCTAAACCTACCCCGAACCAGGACCCTCCACCGAAACCTAAGCCTGCCTCGATCCCTAATCCTGCATTTGAGCCGCCTTCTGGCATGGGCCCTCACTTCAGCCCTCGAGGGAGATCACGAGAGCGGAGTCGCTTCGGCCCTGGCGTCGTCCCTGGACCGAACCCTAACCCTAGCTAAGGCTCTCTCCTCATGGGGACCCAATTCCAAGGTCGGACAGCATCACGCACCTGGGGACCAGAAGCGGTGCAGGCTGACTCGGCAAGGAACCTGGAAGCTCACCATGTCGTTTCCCAGGCCCGGCTGCAGCTCCCGAGAGGATTCCGGAGGCCTCCTCGACCAGGGGCTTATCGACGTGTGTGGCCTTGGCAGCCAAAGAGGGATCCTGACCGGCACCGTCCCTTGTGCCCTCACATGAGCCCTTCGGGGAGACCACTGCCCGGCTGTGGGTTCGGCGCCTGGAACCTCCTGGGACCTAACCCTAACCCTAACCCTACCCCGAACCAGGACCCTCCACCGAAACCTAAGCCTGCCTCGTTCCCTAATCCTGCATTTGAGCCGCCTCCTGGCATGGGCCCTCACTTCAGCCCTCGAGGGAGATCACGAGACCGGAGTCGCTTCGGCCCTGGCGACGTCCCTGGACCGAACCCTAACCCTAGCTAAGGCTCTCTCCTCATGGGGACCCAATTCCAAGGTCGGACAGCATCACGCGCCTGGGGTCCAGAAGCGGTGCAGGCTGACTCGGCATGGAACTTGGAATCTCACCATGTCGTTTCCCAGGCCCGGCTGCAGCTCCAGAGAGGATTCCGGAGGCCTCCTCGACCAGGGGCTTATCGACGTGTGTGGCCTTGGCAGCCAAAGAGGGATCCTGACCGGCACCGTCCTTTGTGCCCGCAACTCAGCCCTTCGGGGAGAACACTGCCCTGCTGTGAGTTCGGCGCCTGGAACCTCCTGGGACCTAACCCTAACCCTAACCCTACCCCGAACCAGTACCCTCCACTGAAACCTAAGCCTGCCTCGTTCCCTTATCCTGCATTTGAGCCGCCTTCTGGCATGGGCCCTCACTTCAGCCCTCGAGGGAGATCACGAGAGCGGAGTCGCTTCGGCCCTGGCGTCGTCCCTGGACCGAACCCTAACCCTAGCTAAGGCTCTCTCCTCATGGGGACCCAATTCCAAGGTCGGACAGCATCACGCACCTGGGGTCCAGAAGCGATGCAGGCTGACTCGGCAAGGAACCTGGAAGCTCACCATGTCGTTTCCCAGGCCCGGCTGCAGCTCCCGAGAGGATTCCGGAGGCCTCCTCGACCAGGGGCTTATCGACGTGTGTGGCCTTGGCAGCCAAAGAGGGATCCTGACCGGCACCGTCCCTTGTGCCCTCAACTCAGCCCTTCGGGGAGACCACTGCCCTGCTGTGGGTTCGGCGCCTGGAACCTCCTGGGACCTAACCCTAACCCTAACCCTACCCCGAACCAGGACCTCCACCGAAACCTAAGCCTGCCTCGATCCCTTATCCTGCATTTGAGCCGCCTTCTGGCATGGGCCCTCACTTCAGCCCTCGAGGGAGATCACGAGACCGGAGTCGCTTCGGCCCTGGCGTCGTCCCTGGACCGAACCCTAACCCTAGCTAAGGCTCTCTCCTCATGGGGACCCAATTCCAAGGTCGGACAGCATCACGCGCCTGGGGTCCAGAAGCGGTGCAGGCTGACTCGGCAAGGAACCTGGAAGCTCACCATGTCGTTTCCCAGGCCCGGCTGCAGCTCCCGAGAGGATTCCGGAGGCCTCCTCGACCAGGGGCTTATCGACGTGTGTGGCCTTGGCAGCCAAAGAGGGATCCTGACCGGCACCGTCCTTTGTGCCCTCAACTCAGCCCTTCGGGGAGACCACTGCCCTGCTGTGAGTTCGGCGCCTGGAACCTCCTGGGACCTAACCCTAACCCTAACCCTACCCCGAACCAGGACCCTCCACCGAAACCTAAGCCTGCCTCGATCCCTAATCCTGCATTTGAGCCGCCTCCTGGCATGGGCCCTCACTTCAGCCCTCGAGGGAGATCACGAGACCGGAGTCGCTTCGGCCCTGGCGACGTCCCTGGACCGAACCCTAACCCTAGCTAAGGCTCTCTCCTCATGGGGACCCAATTCCAAGGTCGGACAGCATCACGCACCTGGGGTCCAGAAGCGGTGCAGGCTGACTCGGCATGGAACTTGGAATCTCACCATGTCGTTTCCCAGGCCCGGCTGCAGCTCCCGAGAGGATTCCGGAGGCCTCCTCGACCAGGGGCTTATCGACGTGTGTGGCCTTGGCAGCCAAAGAGGGACCCTGACCGGCACCGTCCTTTGTGCCCTCAACTCACCCCTTCGGGGAGACCACTGCCCTGCTGTGAGTTCGGCGCCTGGAACCTCCTGGGACCTAACCCTAACCCTAACCCTACCCCGAACCAGGACCCTCCACCGAAACCTAAGCCTGCCTCGATCCCTAATCCTGCATTTGAGCCGCCTCCTGGCATGGGCCCTCACTTCAGCCCTCGAGGGAGATCACGAGACCGGAGTCGCTTCGGCCCTGGCAACGTCCCTGGACCGAACCCTAACCCTAGCTAAGGCTCTCTCCTCATGGGGACCCAATTCCAAGGTCGGACAGCATCACGCGCCTGGGGTCCAGAAGCGGTGCAGGCTGACTCGCCATGGAACCTGGAATCTCACCATGTCGTTTCCCAGGCCCGGCTGCAGCTCCCGAGAGGATTCCGGAGGCCTCCTCGACCAGGGGCTTATCGACGTGTGTGGCCTTGGCAGCCAAAGAGGGATCCTGACCGGCACCGTCCTTTGTGCCCTCAACTAAGCCCTTCGGGGAGACCACTGCCCTGCTGTGGGTTCGGCGCCTGGAACCTCCTGGGAACTAACCCTAACCCTAACCCTACCCCGAACCAGGACCCTCCACTGAAACCTAAGCCTGCCTCGATCCCTAATCCTGCATTTGAGCCGCCTTCTGGCATGGGCCCTCACTTCAGCCCTCGAGGGAGATCACGAGAGCGGAGTCGCTTCGGCCCTGGCATCGTCCCTGGACCGAACCCTAACCCTAGCTAAGGCTCTCTCCTCATGGGGACCCAATTCCAAGGTCGGACAGCATCACGTGCATAGGGAACAGAAGCGGTGCAGGCTGACTCGGCAAGGAACCTGGAAGCTCACCATGTCGTTTCCCAGGCCCGGCTGCAGCTCCCGAGAGGATTCCTGGAGGCCTCCTCGACCAGGGGCTTATCGACGTGTGTGGCCTTGACAGCCAAAGAGGGACCCTGACCGGCACCGTCCCTTGTGCCCTCAACTCAGCCCTTCGGGGAGACCACTGCCCTGCTGTGGGTTCGGCGCCTGGAACCTCCTGGGACCTAACCCTAACCCTACCCCGAACCGTTACCCTCCACCGAAACCTAAGCCTGCCTCGTTCCCTTATCCTGCATTTGAGCCGCTTCTGGCATGGGCCCTCACTTCAGCCCTCGAGGGAGATCACGAGACCGGAGTCGCTTCGGCCCTGGCGTCGTCCCTGGACCGAACCCTAACCCTAGCTAAGGCTCTCTCCTCATGGGGACCCAATTCCAAGGTCGGACAGCATCACGCGCATAGGGAACAGAAGCGGTGCAGGCTGACTCGGCAAGGAACCTGGAAGCTCACCATGTCGTTTCCCAGGCCCGGCTGCAGCTCCCGAGAGGATTCCGGAGGCCTCCTCGACCAGGGGCTTATCGACGTGTGTGGCCTTGGCAGCCAAAGAGGGATCCTGACCGGCACCGTCCTTTGTGCCCTCAACTCAGACCTTCGGGGAGACCACTGCCCGGCTGTGAGTTCAGCGCCTGGAACCTCCTGGGACCTAACCCTAACCCTAACCCTACCCCGAACCAGGACCCTCCACCGAAACCTAAGCCTGCCTCGACACCTAATCCTGCATTTGAGCCGCCTCCTGGCATGGGCCCTCACTTCAGCCCTCGAGGGAGATCACGAGACCGGAGTCGCTTCGGCCCTGGCGACGTCCCTGGACCGAACCCTAACCCTAGCTAAGGCTCTCTCCTCATGGGGACCCAATTCCAAGGTCGGACAGCATCACGCGCCTGGGGTCCAGAAGCGGTGCAGGCTGACTCGGCATGGAACTTGGAATCTCACCATGTCGTTTCCCAGGCCCGGCTGCAGCTCCAGAGAGGATTCCGGAGGCCTCCTCGACCAGGGGCTTATCGACGTGTGTGGCCTTGACAGCCAGGGAGGGACCCTGACGGGCACCGTCCCGTGTGCCCTCAACTCAGCCCTTCGGGGAGACCACTGCCCTGCTGTGAGTTCGGCGCCTGGAACCTCCTGGGACCTAACCCTAACCCTAACCCTACCCGAACCGTTTCCCTCCACAGAAACCTAAGCCTGCCTCATTCCCATATCCTGCATTTGAGCCGCCTTCTGGCATGGGCCCTCACTTCAGCCCTCGAGGGAGATCACGAGACCAGAGTCGCTTCGGCCCTGGCGTCGTCCCTGGACCGAACCCTAACCCTAGCTAAGGCTCTCTCCTCATGGGGACCCAATTCCAAGGTCGGACAGCATCACGCGCATAGGGAACACAAGCGGTGCAGGCTGACTCGGCAAGGAACCTGGAAGCTCACCATGTCGTTTCCCAGGCCCGGCTGCAGCTCCCGAGAGGATTTCGGAGGCCTCCGCGACCAAAGGCTTATCGAGGTGTGTGGTCTTGTCAGCCAAAGAGGGACCTGACCGGCACCGTCTCTTGTGCCCTCAACTCACCCCTTCGGGGAGACCACTGCCCTGCTGTGAGTTCAGCGCCTGGAACCTCCTGGGACCTAACCCTAACCCTAACCCAACCCCGAACCAGGACCCTCCACCGAAACCTAAGCCTGCCTCGACACCTAATCCTGCATTTGAGCCGCCTCCTGGCATGGGCCCTCACTTCAGCCCTCGAGGGAGATCACGAGACCGGAGTCGCTTCGGCCCTGGCGACGTCCCTGGACCGAACCCTAACCCTAGCTAAGGCTCTCTCCTCATGGGGACCCAATTCCAAGGTCGGACAGCATCAAGCACCTGGGGTCCAGAAGCGGTGCAGGCTGACTCGGCATGGAACTTGGAATCTCAGCATGTCGTTTCCCAGACCCGGCTGCAGCTCCCGAGAGGATTCCGGAGGCCTCCTCGACCAGGGGCTTATTGACGAGTGTGTTCTTGGCAGCCAAATAGGGACCCTGACCGGCACCATCCCATGTGCCCTCAACTCACCCCTTCGGGTAGACCACTGCCCTTCTGTGAGTTCAGCGCCTGGAACCTCCTGGGAACTAAACCTAACCATAACCCTACCCCGAACCAGGACCCTCCACCGAAACCTAACCCTGCCTCGACAACTAATCCTGCATTTGAGCCGCCTCCTGGCATGGGCCCTCACTTCAGCCCTCGAGGGAGATCACGAGACCGGAGTCGCTTTGGCCCTGGCAACGTCCCTGGACCGATCCCTAACCCTAGGTAAGGCTCTCTCCTCATGTGGACCCAATTCCAAGGTCGGACAGCATCACGCGCCTGCGGTCCAGAAGCGGTGCAGGGTGACTCACCATGGAAACTGGAATCTCACAATGTCGTTTCCCAGGCCCGGCTGCAGCTCCGAGAGGATTCCGGAGGCCTCCTCGACCAAGGACTTATCGACGTGTGTGGCCTTGGCAGCCAAAGAGGTATCCTGACCGGCACCGTCCTTTGTGCCCGCAACTAAGCCCTTCGGGGAGACCACTGCCCTGCTGTGGGTTCGGCACCTGGAACCTCCTGGGAACTAACCCTCACCCTAACCCTACCCCGAACCGTTACCCTCCACTGAAACCTAAGCCTGCCTCGATCCCTAATCCTGCATTTGAGCCGCCTTCTGGCATGGGCCCACACTTCAGCCCTCGAGGGAGATCACGAGAGCGGAGTCGCTTCGGCCCTGGCATCGTCCCTGGACTGAACCCTAACCCTAGCTAAGGCTCTCTCCTCATGGGGACCCAATTCCAAGGTCAGACAGCATCACGTGCATAGGGAACAGAAGCGGTGCAGGCTGACTCGGCAAGGAACCTGGAAGCTCACTATGTCGTTTCCCAGGCCCGGCTGCAGCTCCCGAGAGGATTCCTGGAGGCCTCCTCGACCAGGGTCTTATCGACGTGTGTGGCCTTGACAGCCAGGGAGGGACCCTGACCGGCACCGTCCCTTGTGCCCTCAACACAGCCCTTCGGGGAGACCACTGCCCTGCTGTGGGTTCGGCGCCTGGAACCTCCTGGGACCTAACCCTAACCCTACCCCGAACCGTTACCCTCCACCGAAACGTAAGCCTTCCTCGTTCCCTTATCCTGCATTTGAGCCGCTTCTGGCATGGGCCCTCACTTCAGCCCTCGAGGGAGATCACGAGACCGGAGTCGCTTCGGCCCTGGCGTCGTCCCTGGACCGAACCCTAACCCTAGCTAAGGCTCTCTCCTCATGGGGACCCAATTCCAAGGTCGGACAGCATCACGCGCATAGGGAACACAAGCGGTGCAGGCTGACTCGGCAAGGAACCTGGAAGCTCACCATGTCGTTTCCCAGGCCCGGCTGCAGCTCCCGAGAGGATTCCGGAGGCCTCCTCGACCAGGGGCTTATCGACGTGTGTGGCCTTGGCAGCCAAAGAGGGATCCTGACCGGCACCGTCCTTTGTGCCCTCAACTCAGACCTTCGGGGAGACCACTGCCCTGCTGTGAGTTCAGCGCCTGGAACCTCCTGGGACCTAACCCTAACCCTAACCCTACCCCGAACCAGGACCCTCCACCGAAACCTAAGCCTGCCTCGACACCTAATCCTGCATTTGAGCCGCCTCCTGGCATGGGCCCTCACTTCAGCCCTCGAGGGAGATCACGAGACCGGAGTCGCTTCGGCCCTGGCGACGTCCCTGGACCGAACCCTAACCCTAGCTAAGGCTCTCTCCTCATGGGGACCCAATTCCAAGGTCGGACAGCATCACGCGCCTGGGGTCCAGAAGCGGTGCAGGCTGACTCGGCATGGAACTTGGAATCTCACCATGTCGTTTCCCAGGCCCGGCTGCAGCTCCAGAGAGGATTCCGGAGGCCTCCTCGACCAGGGGCTTATCGACGTGTGTGGCCTTGACAGCCAGGGAGGGACCCTGACCGGCACCGTCCCGTGTGCCCTCAACTCAGCCCTTCGGGGAGACCACTGCCCTGCTGTGAGTTCGGCGCCTGGAACCTCCTGGGACCTAACCCTAACCCTAACCCTACCCGAACCGTTTCCCTCCACAGAAACCTAAGCCTGCCTCATTCCCATATCCTGCATTTGAGCCGCCTTCTGGCATGGGCCCTCACTTCAGCCCTCGAGGGAGATCACGAGACCGGAGTCGCTTCGGCCCTGGCGTCGTCCCTGGACCGAACCCTAACCCTAGCTAAGGCTCTCTCCTCATGGGGACCCAATTCCAAGGTCGGACAGCATCACGCGCATAGGGAACACAAGCGGTGCAGGCTGACTCGGCAAGGAACCTGGAAGCTCACCATGTCGTTTCCCAGGCCCGGCTGCAGCTCCCGAGAGGATTCCGGAGGCCTCCTCGACCAAAGGCTTATCGACGTGTGTGGCCTTGTCAGCCAAAGAGGGACCTGACCGGCACCGTCTCTTGTGCCCTCAACTCACCCCTTCGGGGAGACCACTGCCCTGCTGTGAGTTCAGCGCCTGGAACCTCCTGGGACCTAACCCTAACCCTAACCCTACCCCGAACCAGGACCCTCCACCGAAACCTAAGCCTGCCTCGACACCTAATCCTGCATTTGAGCCGCCTCCTGGCATGGGCCCTCACTTCAGCCCTCGAGGGAGATCACGAGACCGGAGTCGCTTCGGCCCTGGCGACGTCCCTGGACCGAACCCTAACCCTAGCTAAGGCTCTCTCCTCATGGGGACCCAATTCCAAGGTCGGACAGCATCACGCACCTGGGGTCCAGAAGCGGTGCAGGCTGACTCGGCATGGAACCTGGAATCTCACCATGTCGTTTCCCAGGCCCGGCTGCAGCTCCCGAGAGGATTCCGGAGGCCTCCTCGACCAGGGGCTTATCGACGTGTGTGGCCTTGGCAGCCAAAGAGGGACCCTGACCGGCACCGTCCTTTGTGCCCTCAACTCACCCCTTCGGGGAGACCACTGCCCTGCTGTGAGTTCAGCGCCTGGAACCTCCTGGGACCTAACCCTAACCCTAACCCTACCCCGAACCAGGACCCTCCACCGAAACCTAAGCCTGCCTCGACACCTAATCCTGCATTTGAGCCGCCTCCTGGCATGGGCCCTCACTTCAGCCCTCGAGGGAGATCACGAGACCGGAGTCGCTTCGGCCCTGGCGACGTCCCTGGACCGAACCCTAACCCTAGCTAAGGCTCTCTCCTCATGGGGACCCAATTCCAAGGTCGGACAGCATCACGCGCCTGGGGTCCAGAAGCGGTGCAGGCTGACTCGGCATGGAAACTGGAATCTCACCATGTCGTTTCCCAGGCCCGGCTGCAGCTCCCGAGAGGATTCCGGAGGCCTCCTCGACCAGGGGCTTATCGACGTGTGTGGCCTTGGCAGCCAAAGAGGGACCCTGACCGGCACCGTCCTTTGTGCCCTCAACTCAGCCCTTCGGGGAGACCACTGCCCTGCTGTGAGTTCGGCGCCTGGAACCTCCTGGGACCTAACCCTAACCCTAACCCTACCCCGAACCGTTACCCTCCACCGAAACCTAAGCCTGCCTCATTCCCTTATCCTGCATTTGAGCCGCCTTCTGGCATGGGCCCTCACTTCAGCCCTCGAGGGAGATCACGAGACCGGAGTCGCTTCGGCCCTGGCGTCGTCCCTGGACCGAACCCTAACCCTAGCTAAGGCTCTCTCCTCATGGGGACCCAATTCCAAGGTCGGACAGCATCACGCGCATAGGGAACAGAAGCGGTGCAGGCTGACTCGGCAAGGAACCTGGAAGCTCACCATGTCGTTTCCCAGGCCCGGCTGCAGCTCCCGAGAGGATTCCGGAGGCCTCCTCGACCAGGGGCTTATCGACGTGTGTGGCCTTGGCAGCCAAAGAGGGACCCTGACCGGCACCGTCCCTTGTGCCCTCAACTCAGCCCTTCGGGGAGACCACTGCCCTGCTGTGAGTTCAGCGCCTGGAACCTCCTGGGACCTAACCCTAACCCTAACCCTACCCCGAACCAGGACCCTCCACCGAAACCTAAGCCTGCCTCGACACCTAATCCTGCATTTGAGCCGCCTCCTGGCATGGGCCCTCACTTCAGCCCTCGAGGGAGATCACGAGACCGGAGTCGCTTCGGCCCTGGCGACGTCCCTGGACCGAACCCTAACCCTAGCTAAGGCTCTCTCCTCATGGGGACCCAATTCCAAGGTCGGACAGCATCAAGCACCTGGGGTCCAGAAGCGGTGCAGGCTGACTCGGCATGGAACTTGGAATCTCACCATGTCGTTTCCCAGGCCCGGCTGCAGCTCCCGAGAGGATTCCGGAGGCCTCCTCGACCAGGGGCTTATTGACGAGTGTGTTCTTGGCAGCCAAATAGGGACCCTGACCGGCACCGTCCCATGTGCCCTCAACTCACCCCTTCGGGTAGACCACTGCCCTGCTGTGAGTTCAGCGCCTGGAACCTCCTGGGAACTAACCCTAACCCTAACCCTACCCCGAACCAGGACCCTCCACCGAAACCTAAGCCTGCCTCGACACCTAATCCTGCATTTGAGCCGCCTCCTGGCATGGGCCCTCACTTCAGCCCTCGAGGGAGATCACGAGACCGGAGTCGCTTCGGCCCTGGCAACGTCCCTGGACCGAACCCTAACCCTAGCTAAGGCTCTCTCCTCATGGGGACCCAATTCCAAGGTCGGACAGCATCACGCGCCTGCGGTCCAGAAGCGGTGCAGGGTGACTCACCATGGAAACTGGAATCTCACAATGTCGTTTCCCAGGCCCGGCTGCAGCTCCGAGAGGATTCCGGAGGCCTCCTCGACCAAGGACTTATCGACGTGTGTGGCCTTGGCAGCCAAAGAGGTATCCTGACCGGCACCGTCCTTTGTGCCCGCAACTAAGCCCTTCGGGGAGACCACTGCCCTGCTGTGGGTTCGGCACCTGGAACCTCCTGGGAACTAACCCTCACCCTAACCCTACCCCGAACCGTTACCCTCCACTGAAACCTAAGCCTGCCTCGATCCCTAATCCTGCATTTGAGCCGCCTTCTGGCATGGGCCCACACTTCAGCCCTCGAGGGAGATCACGAGAGCGGAGTCGCTTCGGCCCTGGCATCGTCCCTGGACTGAACCCTAACCCTAGCTAAGGCTCTCTCCTCATGGGGACCCAATTCCAAGGTCAGACAGCATCACGTGCATAGGGAACAGAAGCGGTGCAGGCTGACTCGGCAAGGAACCTGGAAGCTCACTATGTCGTTTCCCAGGCCCGGCTGCAGCTCCCGAGAGGATTCCTGGAGGCCTCCTCGACCAGGGTCTTATCGACGTGTGTGGCCTTGACAGCCAGGGAGGGACCCTGACCGGCACCGTCCCTTGTGCCCTCAACACAGCCCTTCGGGGAGACCACTGCCCTGCTGTGGGTTCGGCGCCTGGAACCTCCTGGGACCTAACCCTAACCCTACCCCGAACCGTTACCCTCCACCGAAACCTAAGCCTTCCTCGTTCCCTTATCCTGCATTTGAGCCGCTTCTGGCATGGGCCCTCACTTCAGCCCTCGAGGGAGATCACGAGACCGGAGTCGCTTCGGCCCTGGCGTCGTCCCTGGACCGAACCCTAACCCTAGCTAAGGCTCTCTCCTCATGGGGACCCAATTCCAAGGTCGGACAGCATCACGCGCATAGGGAACACAAGCGGTGCAGGCTGACTCGGCAAGGAACCTGGAAGCTCACCATGTCGTTTCCCAGGCCCGGCTGCAGCTCCCGAGAGGATTCCGGAGGCCTCCTCGACCAGGGGCTAATCGACGTGTGTGGCCTTGGCAGCCAAAGAGGGATCCTGACCGACACCGTCCTTTGTGCCCTCAACTCAGACCTTCGGGGAGACCACTGCCCGGCTGTGAGTTCAGCGCCTGGAACCTCCTGGGACCTAACCCTAACCCTAACCCTACCCCGAACCAGGACCCTCCACCGAAACCTAAGCCTGCCTCGACACCTAATCCTGCATTTGAGCCGCCTCCTGGCATGGGCCCTCACTTCAGCCCTCGAGGGAGATCACGAGACCGGAGTCGCTTCGGCCCTGGCGACGTCCCTGGACCGAACCCTAACCCTAGCTAAGGCTCTCTCCTCATGGGGACCCAATAACAAGGTCGGACAGCATCACGCGCCTGGGGTCCAGAAGCGGTGCAGGCTGACTCGGCATGGAACTTGGAATCTCACCATGTCGTTTCCCAGGCCCGGCTGCAGCTCCAGAGAGGATTCCGGAGGCCTCCTCGACCAGGGGCTTATCGACGTGTGTGGCCTTGACAGCCAGGGAGGGACCCTGACGGGCACCGTCCCGTGTGCCCTCAACTCAGCCCTTCGGGGAGACCACTGCCCTGCTGTGAGTTCGGCGCCTGGAACCTCCTGGGACCTAACCCTAACCCTAACCCTACCCGAACCGTTTCCCTCCACAGAAACCTAAGCCTGCCTCATTCCCATATCCTGCATTTGAGCCGCCTTCTGGCATGGCCCCTCACTTCAGCCCTCGAGGGAGATCACGAGACCAGAGTCGCTTCGGCCCTGGCGTCGTCCCTGGACCGAACCCTAACCCTAGCTATGGCTCTCTCCTCATGGGGACCCAATTCCAAGGTCGGACAGCATCACGCGCATAGGGAACACAAGCGGTGCAGGCTGACTCGGCAAGGAACCTGGAAGCTCACCATGTCGTTTCCCAGGCCCGGCTGCAGCTCCCGAGAGGATTTCGGAGGCCTCCGCGACCAAAGGCTTATCGAGGTGTGTGGTCTTGTCAGCCAAAGAGGGACCTGACCGGCACCGTCTCTTGTGCCCTCAACTCACCCCTTCGGGGAGACCACTGCCCTGCTGTGAGTTCAGCGCCTGGAACCTCCTGGGACCTAACCCTAACCCTAACCCAACCCCGAACCAGGACCCTCCACCGAAACCTAAGCCTGCCTCGACACCTAATCCTGCATTTGAGCCGCCTCCTGGCATGGGCCCTCACTTCAGCCCTCGAGGGAGATCACGAGACCGGAGTCGCTTCGGCCCTGGCGACGTCCCTGGACCGAACCCTAACCCTAGCTAAGGCTCTCTCCTCACGGGGACCCAATTCCAAGGTCGGACAGCATCAAGCACCTGGGGTCCAGAAGCGGTGCAGGCTGACTCGGCATGGAACTTGGAATCTCAGCATGTCGTTTCCCAGACCCGGCTGCAGCTCCCGAGAGGATTCCGGAGGCCTCCTCGACCAGGGGCTTATTGACGAGTGTGTTCTTGGCAGCCAAATAGGGACCCTGACCGGCACCATCCCATGTGCCCTCAACTCACCCCTTCGGGTAGACCACTGCCCTTCTGTGAGTTCAGCGCCTGGAACCTCCTGGGAACTAAACCTAACCATAACCCTACCCCGAACCAGGACCCTCCACCGAAACCTAACCCTGCCTCGACAACTAATCCTGCATTTGAGCCGCCTCCTGGCATGGGCCCTCACTTCAGCCCTCGAGGGAGATCACGAGACCGGAGTCGCTTTGGCCCTGGCAACGTCCCTGGACCGATCCCTAACCCTAGGTAAGGCTCTCTCCTCATGTGGACCCAATTCCAAGGTCGGACAGCATCACGCGCCTGCGGTCCAGAAGCGGTGCAGGGTGACTCACCATGGAAACTGGAATCTCACAATGTCGTTTCCCAGGCCCGGCTGCAGCTCCGAGAGGATTCCGGAGGCCTCCTCGACCAAGGACTTATCGACGTGTGTGGCCTTGGCAGCCAAAGAGGTATCCTGACCGGCACCGTCCTTTGTGCCCGCAACTAAGCCCTTCGGGGAGACCACTGCCCTGCTGTGGGTTCGGCACCTGGAACCTCCTGGGAACTAACCCTCACCCTAACCCTACCCCGAACCGTTACCCTCCACTGAAACCTAAGCCTGCCTCGATCCCTAATCCTGCATTTGAGCCGCCTTCTGGCATGGGCCCACACTTCAGCCCTCGAGGGAGATCACGAGAGCGGAGTCGCTTCGGCCCTGGCATCGTCCCTGGACTGAACCCTAACCCTAGCTAAGGCTCTCTCCTCATGGGGACCCAATTCCAAGGTCAGACAGCATCACGTGCATAGGGAACAGAAGCGGTGCAGGCTGACTCGGCAAGGAACCTGGAAGCTCACTATGTCGTTTCCCAGGCCCGGCTGCAGCTCCCGAGAGGATTCCTGGAGGCCTCCTCGACCAGGGTCTTATCGACGTGTGTGGCCTTGACAGCCAGGGAGGGACCCTGACCGGCACCGTCCCTTGTGCCCTCAACACAGCCCTTCGGGGAGACCACTGCCCTGCTGTGGGTTCGGCGCCTGGAACCTCCTGGGACCTAACCCTAACCCTACCCCGAACCGTTACCCTCCACCGAAACGTAAGCCTTCCTCGTTCCCTTATCCTGCATTTGAGCCGCTTCTGGCATGGGCCCTCACTTCAGCCCTCGAGGGAGATCACGAGACCGGAGTCGCTTCGGCCCTGGCGTCGTCCCTGGACCGAACCCTAACCCTAGCTAAGGCTCTCTCCTCATGGGGACCCAATTCCAAGGTCGGACAGCATCACGCGCATAGGGAACACAAGCGGTGCAGGCTGACTCGGCAAGGAACCTGGAAGCTCACCATGTCGTTTCCCAGGCCCGGCTGCAGCTCCCGAGAGGATTCCGGAGGCCTCCTCGACCAGGGGCTAATCGACGTGTGTGGCCTTGGCAGCCAAAGAGGGATCCTGACCGACACCGTCCTTTGTGCCCTCAACTCAGACCTTCGGGGAGACCACTGCCCTGCTGTGAGTTCAGCGCCTGGAACCTCCTGGGACCTAACCCTAACCCTAACCCTACCCCGAACCAGGACCCTCCACCGAAACCTAAGCCTGCCTCGACACCTAATCCTGCATTTGAGCCGCCTCCTGGCATGGGCCCTCACTTCAGCCCTCGAGGGAGATCACGAGACCGGAGTCGCTTCGGCCCTGGCGACGTCCCTGGACCGAACCCTAACCCTAGCTAAGGCTCTCTCCTCATGGGGACCCAATAACAAGGTCGGACAGCATCACGCGCCTGGGGTCCAGAAGCGGTGCAGGCTGACTCGGCATGGAACTTGGAATCTCACCATGTCGTTTCCCAGGCCCGGCTGCAGCTCCAGAGAGGATTCCGGAGGCCTCCTCGACCAGGGGCTTATCGACGTGTGTGGCCTTGACAGCCAGGGAGGGACCCTGACGGGCACCGTCCCGTGTGCCCTCAACTCAGCCCTTCGGGGAGACCACTGCCCTGCTGTGAGTTCGGCGCCTGGAACCTCCTGGGACCTAACCCTAACCCTAACCCTACCCGAACCGTTTCCCTCCACAGAAACCTAAGCCTGCCTCATTCCCATATCCTGCATTTGAGCCGCCTTCTGGCATGGGCCCTCACTTCAGCCCTCGAGGGAGATCACGAGACCAGAGTCGCTTCGGCCCTGGCGTCGTCCCTGGACCGAACCCTAACCCTAGCTAAGGCTCTCTCCTCATGGGGACCCAATTCCAAGGTCGGACAGCATCACGCGCATAGGGAACACAAGCGGTGCAGGCTGACTCGGCAAGGAACCTGGAAGCTCACCATGTCGTTTCCCAGGCCCGGCTGCAGCTCCCGAGAGGATTTCGGAGGCCTCCGCGACCAAAGGCTTATCGAGGTGTGTGGTCTTGTCAGCCAAAGAGGGACCTGACCGGCACCGTCTCTTGTGCCCTCAACTCACCCCTTCGGGGAGACCACTGCCCTGCTGTGAGTTCAGCGCCTGGAACCTCCTGGGACCTAACCCTAACCCTAACCCAACCCCGAACCAGGACCCTCCACCGAAACCTAAGCCTGCCTCGACACCTAATCCTGCATTTGAGCCGCCTCCTGGCATGGGCCCTCACTTCAGCCCTCGAGGGAGATCACGAGACCGGAGTCGCTTCGGCCCTGGCGACGTCCCTGGACCGAACCCTAACCCTAGCTAAGGCTCTCTCCTCATGGGGACCCAATTCCAAGGTCGGACAGCATCAAGCACCTGGGGTCCAGAAGCGGTGCAGGCTGACTCGGCATGGAACTTGGAATCTCAGCATGTCGTTTCCCAGGCCCGGCTGCAGCTCCCGAGAGGATTCCGGAGGCCTCCTCGACCAGGGGCTTATTGACGAGTGTGTTCTTGGCAGCCAAATAGGGACCCTGACCGGCACCATCCCATGTGCCCTCAACTCACCCCTTCGGGTAGACCACTGCCCTTCTGTGAGTTCAGCGCCTGGAACCTCCTGGGAACTAAACCTAACCATAACCCTACCCCGAACCAGGACCCTCCACCGAAACCTAACCCTGCCTCGACAACTAATCCTGCATTTGAGCCGCCTCCTGGCATGGGCCCTCACTTCAGCCCTCGAGGGAGATCACGAGACCGGAGTCGCTTTGGCCCTGGCAACGTCCCTGGACCGAACCCTAACCCTAGCTAAGGCTCTCTCCTCATGTGGACCCAATTCCAAGGTCGGACAGCATCACGCGCCTGCGGTCCAGAAGCGGTGCAGGGTGACTCACCATGGAAACTGGAATCTCACAATGTCGTTTCCCAGGCCCGGCTGCAGCTCCCGAGAGGATTCCGGAGGCCTCCTCGACCAAGGACTTATCGACGTGTGTGGCCTTGGCAGCCAAAGAGGTATCCTGACCGGCACCGTCCTTTGTGCCCGCAACTAAGCCCTTCGGGGAGACCACTGCCCTGCTGTGGGTTCGGCACCTGGAACCTCCTGGGAACTAACCCTAACCCTAACCCTACCCCGAACCGTTACCCTCCACTGAAACCTAAGCCTGCCTCGATCCCTAATCCTGCATTTGAGCCGCCTTCTGGCATGGGCCCTCACTTCAGCCCTCGAGGGAGATCACGAGAGCGGAGTCGCTTCGGCCCTGGCATCGTCCCTGGACCGAACCCTAACCCTAGCTAAGGCTCTCTCCTCATGGGGACCCAATTCCAAGGTCGGACAGCATCACGTGCATAGGGAACAGAAGCGGTGCAGGCTGACTCGGCAAGGAACCTGGAAGCTCACTATGTCGTTTCCCAGGCCCGGCTGCAGCTCCCGAGAGGATTCCGGAGGCCTCCTCGACCAGGGTCTTATCGACGTGTGTGGCCTTGACAGCCAGGGAGGGACCCTGACCGGCACCGTCCCTTGTGCCCTCAACACAGCCCTTCGGGGAGACCACTGCCCTGCTGTGGGTTCGGCGCCTGGAACCTCCTGGGACCTAACCCTAACCCTACCCCGAACCGTTACCCTCCACCGAAACCTAAGCCTGCCTCGTTCCCTTATCCTGCATTTGAGCCGCTTCTGGCATGGGCCCTCACTTCAGCCCTCGAGGGAGATCACGAGACCGGAGTCGCTTCGGCCCTGGCGTCGTCCCTGGACCGAACCCTAACCCTAGCTAAGGCTCTCTCCTCATGGGGACCCAATTCCAAGGTCGGACAGCATCACGCGCATAGGGAACACAAGCGGTGCAGGCTGACTCGGCAAGGAACCTGGAAGCTCACCATGTCGTTTCCCAGGCCCGGCTGCAGCTCCCGAGAGGATTCCGGAGGCCTCCTCGACCAGGGGCTTATCGACGTGTGTGGCCTTGGCAGCCAAAGAGGGATCCTGACCGGCACCGTCCTTTGTGCCCTCAACTCAGCCCTTCGGGGAGACCACTGCCCTGCTGTGAGTTCAGCGCCTGGAACCTCCTGGGACCTAACCCTAACCCTAACCCTACCCCGAACCAGGACCCTCCACCGAAACCTAAGCCTGCCTCGACACCTAATCCTGCATTTGAGCCGCCTCCTGGCATGGGCCCTCACTTCAGCCCTCGAGGGAGATCACGAGACCGGAGTCGCTTCGGCCCTGGCGACGTCCCTGGACCGAACCCTAACCCTAGCTAAGGCTCTCTCCTCATGGGGACCCAATTCCAAGGTCGGACAGCATCACGCGCCTGGGGTCCAGAAGCGGTGCAGGCTGACTCGGCATGGAACTTGGAATCTCACCATGTCGTTTCCCAGGCCCGGCTGCAGCTCCCGAGAGGATTCCGGAGGCCTCCTCGACCAGGGGCTTATCGACGTGTGTGGCCTTGGCAGCCAAAGAGGGACCCTGACCGGCACCGTCCCTTGTGCCCTCAACTCAGCCCTTCGGGGAGACCACTGCCCTGCTGTGAGTTCGGCGCCTGGAACCTCCTGGGACCTAACCCTAACCCTAACCCTACCCCGAACCGTTACCCTCCACCGAAACCTAAGCCTGCCTCGTTCCCTTATCCTGCATTTGAGCCGCCTTCTGGCATGGGCCCTCACTTCAGCCCTCGAGGGAGATCACGAGACCGGAGTCGCTTCGGCCCTGGCGTCGTCCCTGGACCGAACCCTAACCCTAGCTAAGGCTCTCTCCTCATGGGGACCCAATTCCAAGGTCGGACAGCATCACGCGCATAGGGTCCAGAAGCGGTGCAGGCTGACTCGGCAAGGAACCTGGAAGCTCACCATGTCGTTTCCCAGGCCCGGCTGCAGCTCCCGAGAGGATTCCGGAGGCCTCCTCGACCAGGGGCTTATCGACGTGTGTGGCCTTGGCAGCCAAAGAGGGACCCTGACCGGCACCGTCCCTTGTGCCCTCAACTCAGCCCTTCGGGGAGACCACTGCCCTGCTGTGAGTTCGGCGCCTGGAACCTCCTGGGACCTAACCCTAACCCTAACCCTACCCCGAACCAGGACCCTCCACCGAAACCTAAGCCTGCCTCGACCCCTAATCCTGCATTTGAGCCGCCTCCTGGCATGGGCCCTCACTTCAGCCCTCGAGGGAGATCACGAGACCGGAGTCGCTTCGGCCCTGGCGACGTCCCTGGACCGAACCCTAACCCTAGCTAAGGCTCTCTCCTCATGGGGACCCAATTCCAAGGTCGGACAGCATCACGCGCCTGGGGTCCAGAAGCGGTGCAGGCTGACTCGGCAAGGAACCTGGAATCTCACCATGTCGTTTCCCAGGCCCGGCTGCAGCTCCCGAGAGGATTCCGGAGGCCTCCTCGACCAGGGGCTTATCGACGTGTGTGGCCTTGGCAGCCAAAGAGGGACCCTGACCGGCACCGTCCCTTGTGCCCTCAACTCAGCCCTTCGGGGAGACCACTGCCCTGCTGTGAGTTCAGCGCCTGGAACCTCCTGGGACCTAACCCTAACCCTAACCCTACCCCGAACCAGGACCCTCCACCGAAACCTAAGCCTGCCTCGATCCCTAATCCTGCATTTGAGCCGCCTCCTGGCATGGGCCCTCACTTCAGCCCTCGAGGGAGATCACGAGACCGGAGTCGCTTCGGCCCTGGCAACGTCCCTGGACCGAACCCTAACCCTAGCTAAGGCTCTCTCCTCATGGGGACCCAATTCCAAGGTCGGACAGCATCACGCGCCTGGGGTCCAGAAGCGGTGCAGGCTGACTCGGCATGGAACCTGGAATCTCACCATGTCGTTTCCCAGGCCCGGCTGCAGCTCCCGAGAGGATTCCGGAGGCCTCCTCGACCAGGGGCTTATCGACGTGTGTGGCCTTGGCAGCCAAAGAGGGACCCTGACCGGCACCGTCCCTTGTGCCCTCAACTCAGCCCTTCGGGGAGACCACTGCCCTGCTGTGGGTTCGGCGCCTGGAACCTCCTGGGACCTAACCCTAACCCTAACCCTACCCCGAACCGTTACCCTCCACCGAAACCTAAGCCTGCCTCGATCCCTAATCCTGCATTTGAGCCGCCTTCTGGCATGGGCCCTCACTTCAGCCCTCGAGGGAGATCACGAGACCGGAGTCGCTTCGGCCCTGGCGACGTCCCTGGACCGAACCCTAACCCTAGCTAAGGCTCTCTCCTCATGGGGACCCAATTCCAAGGTCGGACAGCATCACGCGCCTGGGGTCCAGAAGCGGTGCAGGCTGACTCGGCAAGGAACCTGGAATCTCACCATGTCGTTTCCCAGGCCCGGCTGCAGCTCCCGAGAGGATTCCTGGAGGCCTCCTCGACCAGGGGCTTATCGACGTGTGTGGCCTTGACAGCCAAAGAGGGACCCTGACCGGCACCGTCCCATGTGCCCTCAACTCAGCCCTTCGGGGTGACCACTGCCCGGCTGTGGGTTCGGCGCCTGGAACCTCCTGGGACCTAACCCTAACCCTAACGCTACCCCGAACCATTACCCTCCACCGAAACGTAAGCCTGCCTCGTTCCCTTATCCTGCATTTGAGCCGCCTTCTGCCATGGGCCCTCACTTCAGCCCTCGAGGGAGATCATGAGACCGGAGTCGCTTCGGCCCTGCCGTCGTCCCTGGACCGAACCTTAACCCTGGCTTAGGCTCTCTCCTCATGGGGACCCAATTCCAAGGTCGGATAGCATCACGCGCCTGGGGTCCAGAAGCGGTGCAGGGCGACTCGGCAAGGAATCTGGAATCTCACCATGTCGTTTCCCAGGCCCGGCTGCAGCTCCCGAGAGGATTCCTGAGGCCTCCTCGACTAGGGGCTTATCGAGGTGTGTTACCTTGGCAGCCAAAGAGGGACCCTGACCGGCACCGTCCCCAATGCCCTCAACTGAGCCCTTCGGGGAGACCACTGCCCTGCTGTGGGTTCGGCGCCTGGAACCTCCTGGGACCTAACCCTAACCCTAACCCTACCCCGAACCGTTTCCCTCCACCGAAACCTAAGTCTGCCTCGATCCCTAATCCTGCATTTGAGCCGGCTTCTGGCATGGGCCCTCACCTCAGGCCTCGAGGGAGATCACGAAACCGGCGTCGCTTCGGCCCTTGCGTCGTCACTGGACCGAACCCTAACCCTAGTTAAGGTTCTCTCCTCATGGGGACCCAATTCCAAGGTTGGACAGCATCACGCGCCTGGGGTCCAGAAGCGGTGCAGGCTGACTCAGCAAGGAACCTGGAAGCTCACCATGTCGTTTCCCAGGCCCGGCTGCAGCTCCCGAGAGGATTCCGGAGGCCTCCTCGACCATGAGCTTATCGACATGTGTGGCCTTGGCAGCCAAAGAGGGACCCTGACCGGCACCGTCCCTTGTGCCCTCCACTCAGCCCTTCGGGGAGACCACTGCCCTGCTGTGGGTTTGGCGCCTGGAACTTCTTGGGACCTAACTCTAACCCTACCCACCGCAAAACGTTACCCTCCCCCGAAACTTAAGCCTGCCTCGACCCAGTCCTGCATTTGAGCCGCCTTCTGACATTGGCCCTCACTTCAGGCCTCGAGGGAGATCACGAGACCGGAGTCGCTTCGGCCCCGGCGACGTCCCTGGACCGAACCCTAACCCTAGATAAGGCTCTCTCCGCATGGGGACCCAATTCCAAGGTAGGACAGCATCACGCGCCTGGGGTCCAGAAGCGGTGCAGGCTGACTCGCCAAGGAACCTGGAAGCTCACCATGTCATTTCCCCGGGTCCGGCTGTAGCTCCCGAGAGGATTCCGGAGGCCTCCTCGACCAGGGGCTTATCGACGTGTGTGGCCTTGTCAGCCAAAGAGTCATCCTGACCGACACCTTCCCTTGTGCCCTCAACTTAGCCCCTCGGGGAGACCACTGCCCTGCTGTGTGTTCGGCGCCTGGAAACTCATGGCCCTAACCCTAACCCTAACCCTACCCCAACCCGGGACCCTCCACCAAAACCTTGGCCTGCCTTGATCACTGACCCTGCAAGTGAGCCTCCTTCTGTCATGGGCTCTCACGTCAGCCTTAAACGAGATCACGAGACCGCCGTCATTTCGAACCTGGCCATGTCCCTGGACCGAATTCTAACCCTATCTAACGCTCAGTCCCCATGGGGATCCAATTCCAACATCTGAAAACTCCACGTGCTTCGGGTCCAGAAGCGGTGCAGGCTCACATGGCATGGAACCTGGAAGCTCACCATGTCGTTTCCCAGGCCTCACTACAGCTGCCCTAGAGGATTCCAGAGGCTCCTCGTTCAGGGGCCGTTCGACGCGTGTGGCCTTGGCAGTCAAAGACGGATCCTGACTAGCATCGTCCCTTGTGCCCTCAACTCAGCCCTTCGGGGAGACCATCGTTTTGCTGTAGGTTCCGTGCCTGGAGCCTCCTGGGACGTAACCCTAACCTTAACGCTACTTCTAACCGGGTCCCTCCACAGTAATCTAAGCATGCCTCGAACCCTAACCCTGCACTTGAGCCGCCTTCTGGCATGGGCCCTCAATTATTCCTGAGGGAGGTCACGAGCCTGGAGTCGCTATGGGCCTGGCGATGTCCCTTTATCGAAACCTACCCCTAGCTTAGGCTCTCTCCCCATGGGGACCCAATCCCTACGTCTCACAACACCATACGCCTTGGGTCCTTATGGGTTGCATGGTCACCTGGTATGGTATCTGGAAGCTCACCATATCGTTTCCCATGCCTGTTGCAGCTGCCAGAGAGAATTCCTGAGTCTTCCCCGGCCAGGCGCTCATAGAGTCTGACCCTGCCCGGAACTCTCCCTTGTGCCCTGAACTCAGTCCTTCGGAGAGACCGCTGAAGTGTTCTGGCTTCAGCACCTGGGGCCTCCTGGGACGTAACCCCAACCCTACCCTTAACGAGACCCTCCTCCTAATCCTCAGCCGGACTTGAACCCTATCCCTTCATTTTAACCTCACCTTCACATGAGCCATCACTTCATCTCTCGAGGGAGATCTCGAGACAGGAGTCACTTCGATCCTGGCTACGTCCCTGGTCCAAACACTAACCGTAGCTAAGGCTCTCTCCCCTTGTGGACCCAATCGCATGGTCTGGCAACGCCACGTGCCTGGGGTTCCAGAAGCGGGGCAGTGTCCCTCAGCATGGTGCCTGGAACCTCACAATGTCATTCTGCAGGCCCAGCTGCAGTTGTCTGAGAGAATTCCTGAGGCCTACCGGACCAGTGGCCCATAGATTTGCGTGGCCAGGTAGCCAAAGACTGAACCTTCCCGGCCCTCTCCCCTGTGCCCTCAACTTAGCCCATTCGGGTGACCACTGCCCTGCTATGGGTTCAGTACCTGGGGCCTCTTGGGTCCTAACACAATCCCTACCCCTAACGGAAACCTCAACCGAATCCTAACCCGATCTTGAAACCTAACCAAACAATTGACCCCCACTGTCTCCTGGTCCCTTACTTCATTCTTCTAGCGAGATCACGAGACTGGAGTTGCTTTGGCCCTGACAACGTCCTGGATCCAACCCTAACCCTAGCTCAGACTCTCTCCCAATGGGGATGTAAGCAACAAACCATAAATCGTCTATGAGAAAAATTGAAGAAACCCAAAGAAATGGAAAACATTCCATGCTCACGTATTAGAAGAACAAACATTTGGGGTGCCTGGGTGGCACCGTCGGTTAAGCGTCCGACTTCTACCAGGTCACGATCTCGCGATCCGTGATATCGAGCCCCACGTCAGGCTCTGGGCTGATGGCTCAGAGCCTGGAGCCTGTTTCCTATTCTGTGTCTCCCTCTCTCTCTGCCAATCCCCCGTTCATGCTCTGTCTCTGTCTGTCCCCCAAAAATAAATAAACGTTGAAAAAAAAAAAGAAGAACAAACATTGTTAAGATGTCAATACTACCAAAGCAATCGACACACTCAATGCAATCCCTATCAAAAAACACGAGCTTTCTCCACAGAGCTAGAACAAACAACCCTAAAATGTGTAAGGATCCAGAAAAGATACCAAAAACTAAAGTCATGTTGAAAGAGAAAACAAAGGTGGAAACATGACTATTTTGGATTTATGGTGTATTAGAAAGCTGCATTCATCAAGACAGTATGTACAGGCACAGAAACGGAGACAGACGTCAATGGAACAGAATATGGACCCCAGAAATATACCCTCAAACATAAGGTGAGTAATCTTTGTTAACACAGAAAGAATATCCAATGGAATAAGAGTCTCTTCAGCAAATGGTACTAGGAATACTGGACAGTGAGAATGATGAACCTGGACACTGTTCTTAAACGACACACACACACACACACACACACACACACACCTCAAAATGGATGAATTATCTAAATGTAAGTCAGGAACCATCAAACTCCTAGAGGAGATAACAGGCAATGTACCTCCTTGATCCTGGCCGCAGCAACTTCTCGCTTGTCATGTCTCCAGAAACAAGGGCAATAAAAACCACAATGAACTCTTGGGTCCTGAAGATAAAAAGCTTCTGCACAGCAGGGGACAAAATCAGCTAAACTAAAAGGCAACTGAATGAAATGGGAGAAGATATTTGCAGGTGACATATCAGATAAAGGGTTAGTATCCAAAATCTATAAAAACTGATCACGCTCAACACCCAGAAACCAAATAATCCAGTGAAGAAATGGGCAAAAGACATGAAGAGACACCTTAAGAAAGATGACATCCAGATCGGTCACACATGAAAAGATGCTCAATCTCACTGGTCATCACTGAAATACAAATGAAACCCACAATGAGATATCCCCTCACACCTATCAGAATGGCTAAAATTAACATCTCTGGAAACGACAGATGTTGGCAAGGATGCAGGGAAAGGGAACCCTTTTGCAATGCTGGTGCGAATGCAAAGTGGTGTAGCCATTCTGGACAATAGTATGGAGATTCGTCACAAAAACAAAAAATAGAACTACACTAGGACCGAGCAATTGCACTACTACGTATTTATCCAAAAGATACACTAACGCTGACTCGAAGTGGCACGTGTACTCCAATATTTATAGCAGCATTCTCAACAATAGCTAAGTTATGCAAAGAGCCCAAATGACCACTGACAGATGAATGGATAAAGAAGATATGGTATATGCATACAATGGACTATTACTCTGTGATCAAAATGAATGAAATCTCGCTCTTTGCAACAACGGGGATGGAACCGGACTTTCTTAAGCTAAGCAAAATATGTCAGAGAACGACACACATCCTATGATTCCTCTCATCTGTCGAATTTAATAAAACTGATGAACATAGTGCAAGGAAAGCAAAAAGAAGATACACACAGAGAGGGAGTCAAATGATAAGAGACTGTTAAATAGAGGGAAGAATCTCAGGGTTCCTGGAGGGTTACTGAATAGGGGTATGGGGAAAATGGGTGATGGGCATTAGGGGTGGACCTTGGGATGAGTATTGGGTATATTTTGTACTTGATGGATCACTAAATTCTACTGCTGAACTGTATTCCTCTATAAGGTAACTAACTTGGCCCTAAATTTTAAAAAGAAGAAATATTAAAAATAAGTAAGGAAATGTACCACCACTCAAAAGAAAAGAATATTTAAGTCGGGCTCTTGAGGGGAAAGGAAAGACTAAAAGTGTTACAGACAAGAAAGGATCAGAGAAAACATCAAGAAACAATGACAAATCAACTAGTAGAATGGGACTAAATATATACCTAGCAATAATCACTCTGACTATAAATGGACTAAATGCTCCAATCCAAAGACATTGGATATGGCGTCAGAATGGACAAAACAAACAAACAAACAAGCAAACAAAAAACAATGTCTATCTAGATGCTGCCTACAAAGCCTTATTTGGACTTAAGTCTCCTGCAGATTTCTTATTTTTTTTTAATTTTTTTAATGTTTATTTATTTTTGAGACAGAGAGAGACCGAGCATGAACGGGGGAGGGTCAGAGAGAGGGAGATACAGAATCTGAAACAGGCTCCAGGCTCTGAGCTGTCAGCACAGAGCCCGACGCGGGGCTCGACCTCACGGACCACGAGATCATGACCTGAGCCGAAGTCGGCCCCTTAACCGAGTGAGCCACCCAGGCGCCCCAAGTCTCCTGCAGATTTGAAGTGAGGGAATGAAGAAATATTTATCATGCTAATAATGTCAAAAGAAAGCCAGTAGCCATACTTATATCAGGCAAAATAAACTTTAAAACCGAGACTCTATTTTGGTACCCTTTGGGTAAATACCTAATAGTGACATTGCATGCACCCAGTATTTATAGCAGAATTATCAACAGTAGCCCAACTATGGAGAAAGCCCAAGTGTCCATCAACTGATGAAGGGGTAAAGAAGATATGTTGTGTGTATGTATACGTATGTATATGCATATGGACATACGTGTATGTTCATATATACATACATACGTATATACAATGAAATATAACTCAGCTTCAAGAAGAATGAAATCTTGCCATTTGCAACGATGTGGATGGAGCTCGAATGTATTATGCCACGTGAAATACGTCAATCAGAGAAAGACACATATATGATTTCACTCATGTGGAAGTTAAGAAACAAAACACATGAAAACTAAGGAAGGAGCCAGGAAAAGAGAAGCGTGGTAACAAACCACACGAGTCTCTTAATGTTAGAGAAAACAAAAGTGAAAGTTGATGGAGGGAGATGGGTCAGCGCTGGGCTAGATGGAGGACGAGTATTAAGGAGAGCACTTGTTGTGATGAGCACTGGGTGTTGTATGTAAAGGATGAATCACCGAATTCTACTCCTAAACCCGAGAATGCACTGTATGTCAACTAAGACTTAAATTAAAATACATACATACATACATACATACATACATAAAGCTATAACAAGAGATGAAGACAGACACGATCTCATACTAAAGGGGACAGCCAAACAAGAAGATCCAATGATTGTAAATTTAGATGCACCCAACATGCGATCACCAAGTATACAAAATATTTAGCAACAACCGTAAAGGAACTCACTTATAATATGATGATGATAGTAGAGAACTTTAACACATCACTCACATCAATGGACAGAACCTATAAACAGAACGTCAACAAGGAAACAATGGCTTTGAATGACACACTGGACCAGAAGGGTTTAACAGATATATTCAGAACACTCCATACTAAAATGGCAGAGTACACATTCTTTTCAAGCATACCCGGGGCGTTCTCCAGAATTGATCACATTCTAGGTCACAAATCAGGCCTCAAGAGGTACCCAACGACAGAGATCAGACCAAGCATCTTTTCTAACCACAAAGCTAGGAAACTTGAAGTCAACCACAAAAAGCGGGTGGGGGGGGGAGGGCTGGAAGGCCACAAATAAAGGGAGGTTAAATAACATGCTTCTAAATGAATGGGTCAAACAGGAAATCAATGAGAAAATACACTGAAACAAATGAAAATGAAAATACACTGGTAAAACCCTTTGGAATGCGGCAAAAGCAGTCTATGATGGAAGTATATAGCAATACAAGCCTACCTTAAACAGCAAGAAAACTCTCAAAGAATCCTAACTTACACCTGAAGGAATGAGAAAAAGAGCAGCAGAAGGAAGGAAATAATAGAGTTTAGGGCAGAAATAAGGAATATAGAAACCAAAAAGACACTAGACCAAATCAATGAAACCAGGGGCTGGTTCATTGAATGCAGTAATCAACTTGAAAACCTCCTAGGCAGACTCTTCACAAAGAAGACAGAAAGGACTCAAATAAATGAAATCACAAATAAGAAAGGAGAGATGACAGTCAACACCACAAAAATACAATTAGAAGATAATATTATGAACATCTATATGCAACAAATTGGACACTCTGAGAAAAATGGACAACTTCCTAGAAACTCACACACTACCAAAACTGAAACAGGAAGATACCTAAAAGCTGAAAACAGAAAGATACCCCATCAGTAATTAAAAAAATCTCCCCCCAACACAAGAGTTCATGGCCAGATGGCTTCATGGATGAATTCTACCATCCATTCAAGGAAGAGGTAATAGGTATTCTCCTCGAATTATTACAAAATTAAAAAGGAAGGAAAACTTACAAATTCATCGTATGAGGCCATCATTGCCCTGATACCAAAATGAGATGAAGCCTCCACTAAAACCAAAAACTGCAGCGGCGCCTGTGTGGGTCGGTCGGTTTACTGTCCAACTCTTATATTTGGATGAGGACATTATCTTGCGGTACGTGGGTTCGAGTCCCACGTTGGGCCCTGCCATGACAGTGTGGGGCGTGGCCAGGATTCTCTCTCTCCCTGTCTCTCTGCCCCTCCCTCACTTTTATGTACACTATCTAAGGAAAGAAATAAGCATTTAAAAAGATGTTTAAAAAATTTTAAATAAAACTGCAGAGCAATAGCCTGATGAGTATGTATGCCGAAATTCTCATTAAAATACCTTCAAATTAAAGTCAACAATACATTGATAGAATCATTTCCCATAATCAAGTGGGATATATTCCTGGGCTGCAAGTGTGGTTCCACATTCACATATCAATCAACATGATGCACCACAGTAATAGAAGAAAGCATAAGAACAATAGGATGCTTTCAACAGATGCAGAGAAACTATTTGATAAAACGTCACATCCATTCATGATAAAAACCCTCAGCAAAGTACATTGAGACTCAACCTACCTGCACATAATAAAGATCGTGTGTGAAAAACCCACAGCTCATCTCATCCTCAATGGGTAATAATTGAAAGTTTTTCTTCCAAAGTCAGGGACAAGCTAGGAATGACCCCTCTCACCACTGTTATCCCACATAGTACGGGAAACCCTAACCACAGCACTCAGACAACAAAAAGAAATAAGAGGCATCCAAATCGGCAAGGAAGAAGTAGCACTTTCGCTGTTTGGAACTGACATGATAGGTTCTATAAAAAGCATGAAAGGCTCCCTTAAAAATTGCTAGGATCGATATATGAATTCGACAAGTCACAGTCTACAGAAATCAAGGAAGATAGATGTATTGAATTTCTAACACAAACCATGAATTAACACAGAGAGAAAGTAAGAGATCAATCCCATTGACAGGCTCACAAATACCACAAGAAACCAGGAATAAACCTAACCAAAGAGGTGAAACACCTGTACTCTAAAGACTATGAAACACTGATGAAATAAATGGAAGAGGACACAAAGAAATGGACATACATTTCATGTTCATGGATGGGAAGCACAAAATACTGTTAAAATGTCTACACTCCTCAAAGCAATCTACACATATAATGAAATGAAGTGTGATAGGGATATCACGTTAACAAAAACATTTGTCACAGAACAAGAACAAATATTCTCAACATGTGTATGGAATGACAAATGTCCCCAAACAGCCAACACAAACTTGTAGAAGAAAAGCAAAGCTGGAGACATCACAATTCCAGACTTTAGGTTATATTACAAAGCTATACTGATCAGAACAGTATGATCCGTATGTCCGTACTGAACAGTACTGACAAAACAACAACAAAAAGTAACAACAACAACAAACTCATATGCATAGATCAATAGCATGGACACCCAGAAATAAACTCACACCTCTATGGTCAATTCATTCTCAACAAAGCAGGAAAGAACATCCAATGGAAAAAAAGATAGTCTTGGGACACATGGGTGGCCCAGTCAAGAAAGCGTGTGATGGTGGGTTCAGCTCAGGTCATGATCTCAGGGCAGTGCAGAGCATGCGTGGGATTCTCTCTCTCCATATCTCTCTGCCCCTCTTCTGCATGCTCGCTCTCTCTCTCTCTCTCTCTCTCTCAAAAATAAATACATAAATTTAAAAAAAGGCTCCTCAATATATGGTTTTGGAAAAACTGGACAGCAATCTGCAAAACAAAACAAAAACAACGGACCACTGTCTTACAACATACACAAAAATAAATCCAACATGGACAAAGACCTCTATGTGAAACCTGAAACCATAAAAATCCCAGAGGATAACACGGGTAGTATCTTACTTGACATTGCCTGTACAAACGTCTTTGTAGATCTATCTCTAGAGGTAAGGGAAACGCAAGCAAAAATAATGAGACTTTATAAAAATTAAAACCTTCCGTCACCAAGGAAATAATCAACAAAACGAAAACATCAACAGAATGATATTTGCAAATGACATCGGATAAAGGGTTAGTGTCCAAAATATATACAGTTATACAGCACCCAAAAAATGAGGAATCTGATTAAAAATGGGCAGAAGACACGAGTGGACATTTCCCAAACGAAGACATATACATGGCCAAGAGACACATGAAAAAATGCTCAACAATACTGATCTTCAGGGAAATACAATTCGAAAGTACAATGAGAGAACACATCACATCTGTCCCAAAGGCTAAAATCAATGAAGGATGACACAGCAGGTGTTGCCATGGATGTGGGGAAAGAATAACCCTCTTGCACTGTGGGTAGGAATGCAAACTGCTGCAGCCACTCTGGAAAACCACATGGAGAAGTCAAAAAACAAAACAAAACTAGAAATAGGAGTACCTTACAATCCAGCAACTTCACTACAAGGTATTTCCACAAAGAATACAAAATCTTCAAAGGGATACATGCACCGTGATGTTTACAGCAGCGTTTTCTACAAAAGCCAAATGACAGAAACTATCCAAGCACCCATCAACGGATGAATAAATTGAGATGTGGTCTATGGAATGTAATATGATTTAGCCGTAAAAACATGAAATCTTGCCATTTGCCACAAGGTGGATGGAGAGAGAGAATGTTATGCTGGGTGAAATAAGCCTGTCGGAGAAAGACAAATACCCAATGATTTCGCTAACACATGGCAAGAAAACAAAAGAAAGGGGCGGGGGGAGGAGACCTACGGACTCTTAACTAGGAAACAAACTGAGGAGTTCCACAGCGAGGTGAGGGAATGGGTGAAACAGCTGATGGGGATTAAGAAGTGCACCTGGGATGAGCACCGGGTGACGTGTGGAAGTGTTGCTCTATATTGGACACCTGAAACTACTATTACACTGTGTCTTCACTCAGTGGAATTTAAATTAAAAGATAACATAAGGTTACTGAGACTTACTTACTGGGTTTTCGGTAGTGTTCAATCACTTCACTAGGTTGGAAAAATAACCATGAAATTTTTAAAAAAGCATGTATGATATGTGGGACAGTTTGTGCCCTTACCTTGGCCTCTGGGTCCAGCAGGACTCGGAACATGGGTCCCAGCTCCTTCTTCTAGAAGGTCGTGAGACGAGCATTTCATGGATCCACGTCCTAATTGAATGCAGCTCCCGTGCTTCTGAATTTCTGTTAGCGTTTCTTCCCGGAAACAAGCCTGGATCTGGAACACACTATCGACTGCATCTATGAGGTGATGTCGTGGGACCCCGCAATCCACAAGTCCTTTAGTAAAATACGTCTTGTGCAAACACTGTCCGGGAAGGGGTGGAATGAAACACGGGAACAGCCCAGAAAATGCAAAGGCCTGTGCAGCTCAGCGACCAGCTTGACCAGGGAAGCCACCCGGCGCCCCCTCCTCAGCACTCAGTACAACAAGGCAGCTTCTCTCTGGCGACTCAGGAGATGCCAAGTTGCTGCTAAGCTCCCAAGGTCTCCCCTGGGGCGGGTGGCAGAACCTGCTGGAAGTGCAGCTCTGCTCTCTGTACTCAGGCACCAGCAGAGGCCTGAGTCCTCTGAGAGCAATCAAAGCCCTTCCTGCTCTGAGGTGCCCTGGGTCAGAAAAGCAGATGGTGCGCCCTCTGCTGGCTATCACTGTCCAGCAGAGGAACCCGGCCCTCGGGGGTCTGTGGTGCTTGAGCTCTCTCTGCTGGCCACCATGGGAATTCCTTCAATGTGGAAGGCCCTGGTTGCTCAGCTGAGAGACCGAAGGTGCTCTGGGCAACTAAGCCTGTTCTCCTCGTTGGGAAGGTTTTAGTGACAGGGCCTGGGACACAAAATCTTTTCCTTCTATTTCTTGTGAGTGAAGAATGAAACCGAATTTATTAACGTAACGACATCATTGGTAATGTTTTCAGCAATATTCACAGAAAAATAGACCACCGATTTACACATGCTGAACAAGAAGTAATTTTGTTTACCACCAAAATACTTAGGTTAGATAAAGAATGGACACCTTTGAGAGAGAGAGATACCGGCGTCCAGCGATGGAGTGAATGAGTCCTAGGGATACAAGGGACAGCCAATGGAATGGAGTCAATCCTGTAACAATATTGTTGCATGCTTTCACAGGATAGCTACACTTGTGGTTGAGTACAACATAATGTAGAGACAAATGGAATGACTACAATGTATGCCTAAAACTAACACAACGAATGTGTGAACAATATTTCAATTAAAAATAGACATCCTTTACACTATCTTTAATTTCTTCTTCTTTGCCACTAAACTATCCTTCCTGGGGCGCTTGGGTGGCTTAGTCGGTGAAGCGTCCGACTTTGAGTCAAGTCAGGATTTGGCAGTCCATGAGTTTGAGCCCTGCATCAGGCTCTGTCCTGAGAGCTCAGAGCCTCGAGCCTGCCTCATATTCGGTGTCTCCCACTCTATCCCCCTCCCCAGCTCGGGTTCTCTCAAAAAAAGAAACATTAAAAATGAAAAATCATTCCTCATTGAGAATCTGCGAATTTCCATTCATACCAGATTCTCTAGCATCACCTTCTTGGTGTTGAAAGCTTATCTGAAAAGTCACGAATAATATCCTTTTTTTTTATTTTTTTTTCAACATTTTTATTTATTTCTGGGACAGAGAGAGACAGAGCATGAACGGGGGAGGGGCAGAGAGAGAGGGAGACACAGAGTCGGAAACAGGCTCCAGGCCCCGAGCCATCAGCCCAGAGCCTGACACGGGGCTCGAACTCACGGACCGTGAGATCGTGACCTGGCTGAAGTCGGACGCTTAACCGACTGCGCCACCCAGGCGCCCCACGAATAATATTTTTGATGATACATTTGTGACAACGTCAGAATGCAACTTACAGGGAGCTACACATCAGTTGTGAATTTACAGTGTGTATCCTTGGCTAATATTTACACTGAAATGTGCTTTAGGGATACGGATGGATGAAATAATGTCCATCCGTCATATAGGTCAATTGCCTATAGGACTATTATGCCTTCAATTACTGATTGCCATCTCTTCAGAACTAAAAGAAAGCTGGGTCAAGAAAATGTCTTTGAATTTCATGTAAGAGAAGACTAGGGTGTTTGAAAGGGTCCACCTACCTTCTGGATTCCTCAGATTGGTTGTGGAGAGGAGGATAGCAACCTATGATTTGGATGCACACCGCTAGTCCCAGAGGGAGGATGTGTACCTTATTGTCAAATATATATATATATATATATATATATATATATATATATATTACCAATATTACTAGTCCACCTCTGCCAGGTCCAAACTGCAGGACCTGGAGGCAACGCAATGCCTGATGCCTGGGTTCAGAACTTGAGGAAGGCAGGCTGGCGGGGGAGGGGGGAAATCCAACAGAGCCTGGGGCAGTGAGGGAGATGGCCCTGGGACACCTCCCCACAGGGCAGGCTATGGAGTTTACCTGCCAAAGAGCGGCACACTCTCCCTCAAGACATCCCTCTCCATGACAGAACGTGAGGCTGAACCTCACAATTCTAGAAGAAATGAGGGCTACCCATCTTTTCAATTCCAATGGCCTCTGCAGAACTTGGACCCAGGGATGTTGGAGTCTTGGGGCCATGGAACCCTGATTCCCATGATAGAAGCCCTTTCTGCCCCAGCACTCAGAGCCACTTCCTACATCCCCTCTCCCCTGGCCCATCTAACCGTGTCCACATACCCGGACCAGGTCTCTACTTTCCTTCTTGTACTTCCTCTTTGTCTCTGTTTCTCTCTAACCACATCTCTCTCTATTTCTTCCTTTCACTCTCTAGGGAGTGGTGTATTATACGGTGCTCAACTTTGTTCTTATACATGGGAATATCCAATTTTCCTAGCACCAGTTATTCAAAAGACTACTCTTCTCCACGGTGTATTATTGACTCCCTTGTTGAATACTAGGTGACTGTGATGCATGGGTTTAGTTTAGGCTCTCAATTTCTGTTCCATTGTCTTGTGTGTGTGCTTATGCCAGTGACATCATTGATTTCTTGTGTTAGAATGACGCTTGAAATCAAGAAGGGGGATGCTTCCTGTTTTGTCCTTTCTTGCGTTGGCTACATGGGGTCTTTTTGTGGTTCCAAATAAATTTTAGGTTATGATTTTCTAATTGCATAAATATTGCATCGGAGTCTTGATAGAGATTGCACTGAATCTCTAGATGGCTTTGGGTAATATGGACATTGTATCTGTATTAATTCCTCCGAACGTTGGACATGGGATGGCTTTTCACTGACTTGTGTGTTCTCCCCTTTCTTTCACCCAAATTGAATTTCTTCCATTCCTGCACACAGGTTTTATAGTTTTCTGTAGAGAGATTTTCATTTCCTTGGCTAACGGTAATGCTATAATTTTTATTGTTTTTTATGCTATAAATGGGATTGTTTTCTTTACTTCTTCTCAGATAATTGGGTTAGTGTATAGGAATGATACAGAATTTGATATGGTGACTTTATACTTTGGAACTTCACTGCATTTCTTGATTAGATATTAACAGGTTCTTTTACTTTAAACTTTTTATTTCAGTCCTTTACCTAGTTAAAAAAAAAACAACATATTATTTGGGAATAGCTGACACACTATGTTACATTAGTTTCATATGAAAAACATAGTCATTGGCAAATGTATACATTCTGCTACGCTAACACAGGTGTAGCTGTCATCTGTCACCATGCATCCCTACTCCAGTACCATTCTCTATGTGCCCTATGCTATATCTTCTATCTGTGATTCATTCATTGCATAACCAGAAGCCTGCATCATCCAATCCCCTTCACATATCTAGGGCATCCTTGTCTTGTGCCTGATCTTAGCGGAAAATCGTTCACAATTTCACTACTGAGTATGACATTAGCTGTGGGCTTCACATACATGGCCTTCGTTATGTTGAGATCTGACCCTTCTACAAAGAATTTTAAAGAGATTTTTACCACAAATGGATACCAAAGTTTCTCAGAACGCTTGTTCTGTGTCTATTGACATCCTCACATGAGTTTCCTTTTTCCTTTTTAACATGTATTTATTTAGATCAGTTAAACGTATTTATGTGTTTTTTTTGTACTCATTTTTCAAGTTTTTATTTAAATTCCAGTTGGTTAACATGCAGTGTAATGTTAGCTTCAGGTAAGGAATGTAGTCATCCATCACTAACATACAACACCCAGTGATCCTCACTACTAGTGCCCTCCATAGCCCATCACCCATTTAACCCATCCCCCTATGCCACCTCCCTGGCGACATCCCTGGACCGAACCCTAAGCCAAGCTATGGCTCTCCCCCATGGGGACCCAATTGCAACGTTTGACAACACCACGCGCCTGGGGTCCATAAGCGGTGCAGGCTGACTCGGCATGGAACCTGGAAGCTCACCATGTCATTTCCCAGGCCCGGCTGCAGCTACTAAGAGGATTCTGGAGGCCTCCTCGACCAGGGGCAAATCGTCGTCTGTGGCCAAGGCAGCCGAAGACAGATCCTGCGCGGAACCCTCCCTTGAGCCCTCAGTTCAGCCCTTTGGGGAGACCACTGCTCTGCTGAGGGTTCGGCGCCTGGAGACTGCGGGGACCTAACCCTAAACCTAACCCTACCCCGAACCGGGACCCTCCACCGAAAAATAAGCCTGCCTCGTTACCTAACCCTGGAATTGAGCTGCCTTCTGGCATGGGCCCTCACTTCAGCCCTCGAGGGAGATCAGAAGACTGGAGTCGCTTTGGCACAGGCTACGTCCCTGGACCGAACTCTAACAGAGCTATGGCTCAGTCCCCATGGGGATCCAATTCCAACGTCTGAAAACACCACGGGACTGGGGTCCAGAAGTGGTGCAACCTGACTCCGCAAGGAACCTGGAAGCTCACCATGTCGTTTCCCAGGCCTGGCTGCAGCTGCGCGAGAGGATTCCGGAGGCCTCCTCGACCAGGGGCCGATCGACGTGTGTGGTCTTGGCACCAAAGATGTATCCTGACCGGCACGGTCCCTTGTGCACTAAACGCAGCCCTTCGCGGATACCACTGCCCTGCTGTGTGTTCGGCGCCTGGAGACTCCTGGGATCTAACATTAACCCTAACCCTACCCCGAACCGGGACTCTCCACCGAAACCTAACCCTGCCTCAATTCCTAACCCTGCAATTGAGCCGCCTTCTGACATGGGCCCTCACTTCAGCCCTCTAGGGGGATCACGACTGCAGTCGCTTCGACCCTGGCGACGTCCTTGGATCAAACTCTAACTCTAGCTCATGCTCAGTCCACATGGGGACCCAATTCCAACGTCTGACAACACCACCCGCCTGGGGTCCAGAAGCGATGCAGGCTGACTCGGCAAGGAAACAGGAAGCTCAACATGTCGTTTCCTGAGCCTGGCTACCGCTGTCCGAGAGGATTGCGGAGGCCTCCTCGATCAGGTGCCAATAGACCTGTGTGGCCTTGGCAGCCAAAGAAGTATCCTGACCGGCACCGTCCCTTGTGCCCTCAACTCAGCCCTTCGGAGAAACCACTGCCCTGCTGTGGGTTCGGAGCCTGGAACCTCTTGGGACCCCACCCTCACCCTAACCCTATCCCGAACCGGGACCCTCCACCGAAACCTAAGCCTGCGTCGATCCCTAATCCTGCATTTGAGTCGCCTTCTGGTATGGGCCCTCACTTCAGCCCTCGAGGGAGAGATAGGAGTCTCTTCGACCCTGGCGACTTCCCTGGTCGGAACCCTAACCCTAGCTAAGATTCTCTCCTCATGGGGACCCAATTCCAAGGTCTTACAGCATCACATGCCTGGGGTCCAGATCTGGTGCAGGCTGAATTGGCAAGGAACCTGGAAGCTCACCATGTCGTTTCCCAGGCCCGGCTGCAGCTCCCGAGAGGATTCCGGAGGCCTCCTCGACCAGGGGCTTATCGACGTGTGTGGCCTTGGCAGCCAAAGAGGGAACCTAACCGGCACCGTCCTCAATGCCCTCAACTCAGCCCTTCGGCGAGACCACTGCCCTGCTGTGGGATAGGCGCCTGGAACCTCCAGGGACCTAACCCTAACCCTAACCCTACCCCGGACCAGGACCATCCACCAAAACCTTAGCCTTACTCGATCCCTAATCCTGCATTTGAGCCGCCTTCTGGCATGGGCCCTCACTGCAGGCCTCGAGGGAGATCACGAAACCGGAGTCGCTTCGGCCCTGGCGTCGTCCCTGGACCGAACCCTAACCCTAGAAAAGGCTCTCTCCACATGGGGACCCAATTCCAAGGTCGGACAGCATCACGCGCCTGGGGTCTAGAAGCGGTGCAGGCAGACACGGCAAGGAACCTGGAAGCTCACCATGTCGTTTCCCAGGCCCGGCTGCAGCTCCCGGGAGGATTCCGGAGGCCTCCTCGACCAGGGGCTTATCGACGTGTGTGGCCTTGGCAGCCAAAGAGGGATCCTGACAGGCACCGTCTCTTGTGCCCTCAACTGAGCCCTTCGGGGAGACCACTGCCGGCTGTGGGTTCGGCGCCTGGAACCTCCTGGGACCTAACCCTAACCCTAACCATACCCCGAAACGTTACCCTCCACCGAAACGTAAGCCTGCCTCGTTCCCTTATCCTGCATTTGAGCCGCCTTCTGACATGGGCCCTCACTTCAGCCCTCGAGGGAGATCACGAGACCGGAGTCGCGTCGGCCCTGGCGTCGTCCCTGGACCGAACCCTAACCCTAGCTAAGGCTCTCTCCTCATGGGGACCCAATTCCAAGGTCGGACAGCATCACGCGCCTGGGGTCTAGAAGCGGTGCAGGCTGACTCGGCAAGGAACCTGGAAGCTCACCATGTCGTTTCCCAGGCCCGGCTGCAGCTCCCGAGAGGATTCCGGAGGCCTCCTCGACCAGGGGCTTATCGACGTGTGTGGCCTTGACAGCCAAAGAGGGTCTCTGACCGGCACGGTCCCTTGTGCCCTCAACTAAGCCCTTCGGGGAGACCACTGCCCTGCTGTGGGTTCGGCGCCTGGAACCTCCTGGGACCTAACCCTAACCCTAACCCTACCCCAAACCAGGACCCTCCACCGAAACCTAAGCCAGCCTCGGTCCCTAATCCTGCATTTGAGCCGCCTTCTGGCATGGGCCCTCACTTCAGGCCTCGAGGGAGATCACGAGACCGGAGTCGCTTCGGCCCTGGCGACGTCCCTGGACCGAACCCTAACCCTAGATAAGGCTCTCTCCGCATGGGGACCCAATTCCAAGGTAGGACAGCATCACGCGCATAGGGAACAGAAGCGGTGCAGGCTGACTCGGCAAGGAATCTGGAAGCTCACCATGTCGTTTCCCAGACCCGGCTGCAGCTCCCGAGAGGATTCCGGAGGCCTCCTCGACCAGGGGCTTATCGACGTGTGTGGCCTTGACAGCCAAAGAGGGACCCTGACCGGCACCGTCCCTTGTGCCCTCAACTCAGCCCTTCGGGGAGACCACTGCCCTGCTGTGGGTTCGGCGCCTGGAACCTCCTGGGACCTAACCCTAACCCTAACCCTACCCCGAACCACCACCCTCCACCGAAACCTAAGCCAGCCTCGATCCCTAATCCTGCATTTGAGCCGCCTTCTGGCATGGGCCCTCACTTCAGCCCTCGAGGGAGATCACGAGACCGGAGTCGCTTCGGCCCTGGCGACGTCCCTGGACCGAACCCTAACCCTAGCTAAGGCTCTCTCCTCATGGGGACCCAATTCCAAGGTCGGACAGCATCACGCGCCTGGGGTCCAGAAGCGGTGCAGGCTGACTTGCCAAGGAACCTGGAAGCTCACCATGTCGTTTCCCAGGCCCGGCTGCAGCTCCCGAGAGGATTCCGGAGGCCTCCTCGACCAGGGGCTTATCGACGTGTGTGGCCTTGGCAGCCAAAGAGGGATCCTGACCGGCACCGTCCTTTGTGCCCTCAACTAAGCCCTTCGGGGAGACCACTGCCCTGCTGTGAGTTCGGCGCCTGGAACCTCCTGGGACCTAACCCTAACCCTAACCCTTCCCCGAACCGTTACCCTCCACTGAAACCTAAGCCTGCCTCGTTCCCTTATCCTGCATTTGAGCCGCCTTCTGGCATGGGCCCTCACTTCAGCCCTCGAGGGAGATCACGAGACCGGAGTCGCTTCGGCCCTGGCATCGTCCCTGGACCGAACCCTAACCCTAGCTAAGGCTCTCTCCTCATGGGGACCCAATTCCAAGGTCGGACAGCATCACGCGCATAGGGAACAGAAGCGGTGCAGGCTGACTCGGCAAGGAACCTGGAAGCTCACCATGTCGTTTCCCAGGCCCGGCTGCAGCTCCCGAGAGGATTCCGGAGGCCTCCTCGACCAGGGGCTTATCGACGTGTGTGGCCTTGGCAGCCAAAGAGGGACCCTGACCGGCACCGTCCCTTGTGCCCTCAACTCAGCCCTTCGGGGAGACCACTGCCCTGCTGTGAGTTCAGCGCCTGGAACCTCCTGGGACCTAACCCTAACCCTAACCCTACCCCGAACCAGGACCCTCCACCGAAACCTAAGCCTGCCTCGACACCTAATCCTGCATTTGAGCCGCCTCCTGGCATGGGCCCTCACTTCAGCCCTCGAGGGAGATCACGAGACCGGAGTCGCTTCGGCCCTGGCGACGTCCCTGGACCGAACCCTAACCCTAGCTAAGGCTCTCTCCTCATGGGGACCCAATTCCAAGGTCGGACAGCATCACGCGCCTGGGGTCCAGAAGCGGTGCAGGCTGACTCGGCATGGAACCTGGAATCTCACCATGTCGTTTCCCAGGCCCGGCTGCAGCTCCCGAGAGGATTCCGGAGGCCTCCTCGACCAGGGGCTTATCGACGTGTGTGGCCTTGGCAGCCAAAGAGGGACCCTGACCGGCACCGTCCCTTGTGCCCTCAACTCAGCCCTTCGGGGAGACCACTGCCCTGCTGTGAGTTCGGCGCCTGGAACCTCCTGGGACCTAACCCTAACCCTAACCCTACCCCGAACCAGGACCCTCCACCGAAACCTAAGCCTGCCTCGATCCCTAATCCTGCATTTGAGCCGCCTCCTGGCATGGGCCCTCACTTCAGCCCTCGAGGGAGATCACGAGACCGGAGTCGCTTCGGCCCTGGCGACGTCCCTGGACCGAACCCTAACCCTAGCTAAGGCTCTCTCCTCATGGGGACCCAATTCCAAGGTCGGACAGCATCACGCGCCTGGGGTCCAGAAGCGGTGCAGGCTGACTCGGCATGGAACCTGGAATCTCACCATGTCGTTTCCCAGGCCCGGCTGCAGCTCCCGAGAGGATTCCGGAGGCCTCCTCGACCAGGGGCTTATCGACGTGTGTGGCCTTGGCAGCCAAAGAGGGACCCTGACCGGCACCGTCCCTTGTGCCCTCAACTCAGCCCTTCGGGGAGACCACTGCCCTGCTGTGGGTTCGGCGCCTGGAACCTCCTGGGACCTAACCCTAACCCTAACCCTACCCCGAACCGTTACCCTCCACCGAAACCTAAGCCTGCCTCGATCCCTAATCCTGCATTTGAGCCGCCTTCTGGCATGGGCCCTCACTTCAGCCCTCGAGGGAGATCACGAGACCGGAGTCGCTTCGGCCCTGGCGACGTCCCTGGACCGAACCCTAACCCTAGCTAAGGCTCTCTCCGCATGGGGACCCAATTCCAAGGTCGGACAGCATCACGCGCCTGGGGTCCAGAAGTGGTGCAGGCTGTCTCGGCAAGGAACCTGGAATCTCACCATGTTGATTCCCAGGACCGGCTGCAGCTCCCGAGAGGATTCCGGAGGCCTCCTCGACCAGGGGCTTATCGACGTGTGTGGCCTTGACAGCCAAAGAGGGACCCTGACCGGCACCGTCCCATGTGCCCTCAACTCAGCCCTTCGGGGTGACCACTGCCCGGCTGTGGGTTCGGCGCCTGGAACCTCCTGGGACCTAACCCTAACCCTAACGCTACCCCGAACCATTACCCTCCACCGAAACGTAAGCCTGCCTCGTTCCCTTATCCTGCATTTGAGCCGCCTTCTGCCATGGGCCCTCACTTCAGCCCTCGAGGGAGATCATGAGACCGGAGTCGCTTCGGCCCTGGCGTCGTCCCTGGACCGAACCTTAACCCTGGCTTAGGCTCTCTCCTCATGGGGACCCAATTCCAAGGTCGGATAGCATCACGCGCCTGGGGTCCAGAAGCGGTGCAGGGCGACTCGGCAAGGAATCTGGAATCTCACCATGTCGTTTCCCAGGCCCGGCTGCAGCTCCCGAGAGGATTCCTGAGGCCTCCTCGACTAGGGGCTTATCGAGGTGTGTTACCTTGGCAGCCAAAGAGGGACCCTGACCGGCACCGTCCCCAATGCCCTCAACTGAGCCCTTCGGGGAGACCACTGCCCTGCTGTGGGTTCGGCGCCTGGAACCTCCTGGGACCTAACCCTAACCCTAACCCTACCCCGAACCGTTTCCCTCCACCGAAACCTAAGTCTGCCTCGATCCCTAATCCTGCATTTGAGCCGGCTTCTGGCATGGGCCCTCACCTCAGGCCTCGAGGGAGATCACGAAACCGGCGTCGCTTCGGCCCTTGCGTCGTCACTGGACCGAACCCTAACCCTAGTTAAGGTTCTCTCCTCATGGGGACCCAATTCCAAGGTTGGACAGCATCACGCGCCTGGGGTCCAGAAGCGGTGCAGGCTGACTCGGCAAGGAACCTGGAAGCTCACCATGTCGTTTCCCAGGCCCGGCTGCAGCTCCCGAGAGGATTCCGGAGGCCTCCTCGACCATGAGCTTATCGACATGTGTGGCCTTGGCAGCCAAAGAGGGACCCTGACCGGCACCGTCCCTTGTGCCCTCCACTCAGCCCTTCGGGGAGACCACTGCCCTGCTGTGGGTTTGGCGCCTGGAACTTCTTGGGACCTAACTCTAACCCTACCCACCGCAAAACGTTACCCTCCCCCGAAACTTAAGCCTGCCTCGACCCAGTCCTGCATTTGAGCCGCCTTCTGACATTGGCCCTCACTTCAGGCCTCGAGGGAGATCACGAGACCGGAGTCGCTTCGGCCCTGGCGACGTCCCTGGACCGAACCCTAACCCTAGATAAGGCTCTCTCCGCATGGGGACCCAATTCCAAGGTAGGACAGCATCACGCGCCTGGGGTCCAGAAGCGGTGCAGGCTGACTCGCCAAGGAACCTGGAAGCTCACCATGTCATTTCCCCGGGTCCGGCTGCAGCTCCCGAGAGGATTCCGGAGGCCTCCTCGACCAGGGGCTTATCGACGTGTGTGGCCTTGTCAGCCAAAGAGTCATCCTGACCGACACCTTCCCTTGTGCCCTCAACTTAGCCCCTCGGGGAGACCACTGCCCTGCTGTGTGTTCGGCGCCTGGAAACTCATGGCCCTAACCCTAACCCTAACCCTACCCCAACCCGGGACCCTCCACCAAAACCTTGGCCTGCCTTGATCACTGACCCTGCAAGTGAGCCTCCTTCTGTCATGGGCTCTCACGTCAGCCTTAAACGAGATCACGAGACCGCCGTCATTTCGAACCTGGCCATGTCCCTGGACCGAATTCTAACCCTATCTAACGCTCAGTCCCCATGGGGATCCAATTCCAACATCTGAAAACTCCACGTGCTTCGGGTCCAGAAGCGGTGCAGGCTCACATGGCATGGAACCTGGAAGCTCACCATGTCGTTTCCCAGGCCTCACTACAGCTGCCCTAGAGGATTCCAGAGGCTCCTCGTTCAGGGGCCGTTCGACGCGTGTGGCCTTGGCAGCCAAAGACGGATCCTGACTAGCATCGTCCCTTGTGCCCTCAACTCAGCCCTTCGGGGAGACCATCGTTTTGCTGTAGGTTCCGTGCCTGGAGCCTCCTGGGACGTAACCCTAACCTTAACGCTACTTCTAACCGGGTCCCTCCACAGTAATCTAAGCATGCCTCGAACCCTAACCCTGCACTTGAGCCGCCTTCTGGCATGGGCCCTCAATTATTCCTGAGGGAGGTCACGAGCCTGGAGTCGCTATGGGCCTGGCGATGTCCCTTTATCGAAACCTACCCCTAGCTTAGGCTCTCTCCCCATGGGGACCCAATCCCTACGTCTCACAACACCATACGCCTTGGGTCCTTATGGGTTGCATGGTCACCTGGTATGGTATCTGGAAGCTCACCATATCGTTTCCCATGCCTGTTGCAGCTGCCAGAGAGAATTCCTGAGTCTTCCCCGGCCAGGCGCTCATAGAGTCTGACCCTGCCCGGAACTCTCCCTTGTGCCCTGAACTCAGTCCTTCGGAGAGACCGCTGAAGTGTTCTGGCTTCAGCACCTGGGGCCTCCTGGGACGTAACCCCAACCCTACCCTTAACGAGACCCTCCTCCTAATCCTCAGCCGGACTTGAACCCTATCCCTTCATTTTAACCTCACCTTCACATGAGCCATCACTTCATCTCTCGAGGGAGATCTCGAGACAGGAGTCACTTCGATCCTGGCTACGTCCCTGGTCCAAACACTAACCGTAGCTAAGGCTCTCTCCCCTTGTGGACCCAATCGCATGGTCTGGCAACGCCACGTGCCTGGGGTTCCAGAAGCGGGGCAGTGTCCCTCAGCATGGTGCCTGGAACCTCACAATGTCATTCTGCAGGCCCAGCTGCAGTTGTCTGAGAGAATTCCTGAGGCCTACCGGACCAGTGGCCCATAGATTTGCGTGGCCAGGTAGCCAAAGACTGAACCTTCCCGGCCCTCTCCCCTGTGCCCTCAACTTAGCCCATTCGGGTGACCACTGCCCTGCTATGGGTTCAGTACCTGGGGCCTCTTGGGTCCTAACACAATCCCTACCCCTAACGGAAACCTCAACCGAATCCTAACCCGATCTTGAAACCTAACCAAACAATTGACCCCCACTGTCTCCTGGTCCCTTACTTCATTCTTCTAGCGAGATCACGAGACTGGAGTTGCTTTGGCCCTGACAACGTCCTGGATCCAACCCTAACCCTAGCTCAGACTCTCTCCCAATGGGGATGTAAGCAACAAACCATAAATCGTCTATGAGAAAAATTGAAGAAACCCAAAGAAATGGAAAACATTCCATGCTCACGTATTAGAAGAACAAACATTTGGGGTGCCTGGGTGGCACCGTCGGTTAAGCGTCCGACTTCTACCAGGTCACGATCTCGCGATCCGTGATATCGAGCCCCACGTCAGGCTCTGGGCTGATGGCTCAGAGCCTGGAGCCTGTTTCCTATTCTGTGTCTCCCTCTCTCTCTGCCAATCCCCCGTTCATGCTCTGTCTCTGTCTGTCCCCCAAAAATAAATAAACGTTGAAAAAAAAAAAGAAGAACAAACATTGTTAAGATGTCAATACTACCAAAGCAATCGACACACTCAATGCAATCCCTATCAAAAAACACGAGCTTTCTCCACAGAGCTAGAACAAACAACCCTAAAATGTGTAAGGATCCAGAAAAGATACCAAAAACTAAAGTCATGTTGAAAGAGAAAACAAAGGTGGAAACATGACTATTTTGGATTTATGGTGTATTAGAAAGCTGCATTCATCAAGACAGTATGTACAGGCACAGAAACGGAGACAGACGTCAATGGAACAGAATATGGACCCCAGAAATATACCCTCAAACATAAGGTGAGTAATCTTTGTTAACACAGAAAGAATATCCAATGGAATAAGAGTCTCTTCAGCAAATGGTACTAGGAATACTGGACAGTGAGAATGATGAACCTGGACACTGTTCTTAAACGACACACACACACACACACACACACACACACACACACCTCAAAATGGATGAATTATCTAAATGTAAGTCAGGAACCATCAAACTCCTAGAGGAGATAACAGGCAATGTACCTCCTTGATCCTGGCCGCAGCAACTTCTCGCTTGTCATGTCTCCAGAAACAAGGGCAATAAAAACCACAATGAACTCTTGGGTCCTGAAGATAAAAAGCTTCTGCACAGCAGGGGACAAAATCAGCTAAACTAAAAGGCAACTGAATGAAATGGGAGAAGATATTTGCAGGTGACATATCAGATAAAGGGTTAGTATCCAAAATCTATAAAAACTGATCACGCTCAACACCCAGAAACCAAATAATCCAGTGAAGAAATGGGCAAAAGACATGAAGAGACACCTTAAGAAAGATGACATCCAGATCGGTCACACATGAAAAGATGCTCAATCTCACTGGTCATCACTGAAATACAAATGAAACCCACAATGAGATATCCCCTCACACCTATCAGAATGGCTAAAATTAACATCTCTGGAAACGACAGATGTTGGCAAGGATGCAGGGAAAGGGAACCCTTTTGCAATGCTGGTGCGAATGCAAAGTGGTGTAGCCATTCTGGACAATAGTATGGAGATTCGTCACAAAAACAAAAAATAGAACTACACTAGGACCGAGCAATTGCACTACTACGTATTTATCCAAAAGATACACTAACGCTGACTCGAAGTGGCACGTGTACTCCAATATTTATAGCAGCATTCTCAACAATAGCTAAGTTATGCAAAGAGCCCAAATGACCACTGACAGATGAATGGATAAAGAAGATATGGTATATGCATACAATGGACTATTACTCTGTGATCAAAATGAATGAAATCTCGCTCTTTGCAACAACGGGGATGGAACCGGACTTTCTTAAGCTAAGCAAAATATGTCAGAGAACGACACACATCCTATGATTCCTCTCATCTGTCGAATTTAATAAAACTGATGAACATAGTGCAAGGAAAGCAAAAAGAAGATACACACAGAGAGGGAGTCAAATGATAAGAGACTGTTAAATAGAGGGAAGAATCTCAGGGTTCCTGGAGGGTTACTGAATAGGGGTATGGGGAAAATGGGTGATGGGCATTAGGGGTGGACCTTGGGATGAGTATTGGGTATATTTTGTACTTGATGGATCACTAAATTCTACTGCTGAACTGTATTCCTCTATAAGGTAACTAACTTGGCCCTAAATTTTAAAAAGAAGAAATATTAAAAATAAGTAAAGAAATGTACCACCACTCAAAAGAAAAGAATATTTAAGTCGGGCTCTTGAGGGGAAAGGAAAGACTAAAAGTGTTACAGACAAGAAAGGATCAGAGAAAACATCAAGAAACAATGACAAATCAACTAGTAGAATGGGACTAAATATATACCTAGCAATAATCACTCTGACTATAAATGGACTAAATGCTCCAATCCAAAGACATTGGATATGGCGTCAGAATGGACAAAACAAACAAACAAACAAGCAAACAAAAAACAATGTCTATCTAGATGCTGCCTACAAAGCCTTATTTGGACTTAAGTCTCCTGCAGATTTCTTATTTTTTTTTAATTTTTTTAATGTTTATTTATTTTTGAGACAGAGAGAGACCGAGCATGAACGGGGGAGGGTCAGAGAGAGGGAGATACAGAATCTGAAACAGGCTCCAGGCTCTGAGCTGTCAGCACAGAGCCCGACGCGGGGCTCGACCTCACGGACCACGAGATCATGACCTGAGCCGAAGTCGGCCCCTTAACCGAGTGAGCCACCCAGGCGCCCCAAGTCTCCTGCAGATTTGAAGTGAGGGAATGAAGAAATATTTATCATGCTAATAATGTCAAAAGAAAGCCAGTAGCCATACTTATATCAGGCAAAATAAACTTTAAAACCGAGACTCTATTTTGGTACCCTTTGGGTAAATACCTAATAGTGACATTGCATGCACCCAGTATTTATAGCAGAATTATCAACAGTAGCCCAACTATGGAGAAAGCCCAAGTGTCCATCAACTGATGAAGGGGTAAAGAAGATATGTTGTGTGTATGTATACGTATGTATATGCATATGGACATACGTGTATGTTCATATATACATACATACGTATATACAATGAAATATAACTCAGCTTCAAGAAGAATGAAATCTTGCCATTTGCAACGATGTGGATGGAGCTCGAATGTATTATGCCACGTGAAATACGTCAATCAGAGAAAGACACATATATGATTTCACTCATGTGGAAGTTAAGAAACAAAACACATGAAAACTAAGGAAGGAGCCAGGAAAAGAGAAGCGTGGTAACAAACCACACGAGTCTCTTAATGTTAGAGAAAACAAAAGTGAAAGTTGATGGAGGGAGATGGGTCAGCGCTGGGCTAGATGGAGGACGAGTATTAAGGAGAGCACTTGTTGTGATGAGCACTGGGTGTTGTATGTAAAGGATGAATCACCGAATTCTACTCCTAAACCCGAGAATGCACTGTATGTCAACTAAGACTTAAATTAAAATACATACATACATACATACATACATACATAAAGCTATAACAAGAGATGAAGACAGACACGATCTCATACTAAAGGGGACAGCCAAACAAGAAGATCCAATGATTGTAAATTTCGATGCACCCAACATGCGATCACCAAGTATACAAAATATTTAGCAACAACCGTAAAGGAACTCACTTATAATATGATGATGATAGTAGAGAACTTTAACACATCACTCACATCAATGGACAGAACCTATAAACAGAACGTCAACAAGGAAACAATGGCTTTGAATGACACACTGGACCAGAAGGGTTTAACAGATATATTCAGAACACTCCATACTAAAATGGCAGAGTACACATTCTTTTCAAGCATACCCGGGGCGTTCTCCAGAATTGATCACATTCTAGGTCACAAATCAGGCCTCAAGAGGTACCCAACGACAGAGATCAGACCAAGCATCTTTTCTAACCACAAAGCTAGGAAACTTGAAGTCAACCACAAAAAGCGGGTGGGGGGGGGAGGGCTGGAAGGCCACAAATAAAGGGAGGTTAAATAACATGCTTCTAAATGAATGGGTCAAACAGGAAATCAATGAGAAAATACACTGAAACAAATGAAAATGAAAATACACTGGTAAAACCCTTTGGAATGCGGCAAAAGCAGTCTATGATGGAAGTATATAGCAATACAAGCCTACCTTAAACAGCAAGAAAACTCTCAAAGAATCCTAACTTACACCTGAAGGAATGAGAAAAAGAGCAGCAGAAGGAAGGAAATAATAGAGTTTAGGGCAGAAATAAGGAATATAGAAACCAAAAAGACACTAGACCAAATCAATGAAACCAGGGGCTGGTTCATTGAATGCAGTAATCAACTTGAAAACCTCCTAGGCAGACTCTTCACAAAGAAGACAGAAAGGACTCAAATAAATGAAATCACAAATAAGAAAGGAGAGATGACAGTCAACACCACAAAAATACAATTAGAAGATAATATTATGAACATCTATATGCAACAAATTGGACACTCTGAGAAAAATGGACAACTTCCTAGAAACTCACACACTACCAAAACTGAAACAGGAAGATACCTAAAAGCTGAAAACAGAAAGATACCCCATCAGTAATTAAAAAAATCTCCCCCCAACACAAGAGTTCATGGCCAGATGGCTTCATGGATGAATTCTACCATCCATTCAAGGAAGAGGTAATAGGTATTCTCCTCGAATTATTACAAAATTAAAAAGGAAGGAAAACTTACAAATTCATCGTATGAGGCCATCATTGCCCTGATACCAAAATGAGATGAAGCCTCCACTAAAACCAAAAACTGCAGCGGCGCCTGTGTGGGTCGGTCGGTTTACTGTCCAACTCTTATATTTGGATGAGGACATTATCTTGCGGTACGTGGGTTCGAGTCCCACGTTGGGCCCTGCCATGACAGTGTGGGGCGTGGCCAGGATTCTCTCTCTCCCTGTCTCTCTGCCCCTCCCTCACTTTTATGTACACTATCTAAGGAAAGAAATAAGCATTTAAAAAGATGTTTAAAAAATTTTAAATAAAACTGCAGAGCAATAGCCTGATGAGTATGTATGCCGAAATTCTCATTAAAATACCTTCAAATTAAAGTCAACAATACATTGATAGAATCATTTCCCATAATCAAGTGGGATATATTCCTGGGCTGCAAGTGTGGTTCCACATTCACATATCAATCAACATGATGCACCACAGTAATAGAAGAAAGCATAAGAACAATAGGATGCTTTCAACAGATGCAGAGAAACTATTTGATAAAACGTCACATCCATTCATGATAAAAACCCTCAGCAAAGTACATTGAGACTCAACCTACCTGCACATAATAAAGATCGTGTGTGAAAAACCCACAGCTCATCTCATCCTCAATGGGTAATAATTGAAAGTTTTTCTTCCAAAGTCAGGGACAAGCTAGGAATGACCCCTCTCACCACTGTTATCCCACATAGTACGGGAAACCCTAACCACAGCACTCAGACAACAAAAAGAAATAAGAGGCATCCAAATCGGCAAGGAAGAAGTAGCACTTTCGCTGTTTGGAACTGACATGATAGGTTCTATAAAAAGCATGAAAGGCTCCCTTAAAAATTGCTAGGATCGATATATGAATTCGACAAGTCACAGTCTACAGAAATCAAGGAAGATAGATGTATTGAATTTCTAACACAAACCATGAATTAACACAGAGAGAAAGTAAGAGATCAATCCCATTGACAGGCTCACAAATACCACAAGAAACCAGGAATCAACCTAACCAAAGAGGTGAAACACCTGTACTCTAAAGACTATGAAACACTGATGAAATAAATGGAAGAGGACACAAAGAAATGGACATACATTTCATGTTCATGGATGGGAAGCACAAAATACTGTTAAAATGTCTACACTCCTCAAAGCAATCTACACATATAATGAAATGAAGTGTGATAGGGATATCACGTTAACAAAAACATTTGTCACAGAACAAGAACAAATATTCTCAACATGTGTATGGAATGACAAATGTCCCCAAACAGCCAACACAAACTTGTAGAAGAAAAGCAAAGCTGGAGACATCACAATTCCAGACTTTAGGTTATATTACAAAGCTATACTGATCAGAACAGTATGATCCGTATGTCCGTACTGAACAGTACTGACAAAACAACAACAAAAAGTAACAACAACAACAAACTCATATGCATAGATCAATAGCATGGACACCCAGAAATAAACTCACACCTCTATGGTCAATTCATTCTCAACAAAGCAGGAAAGAACATCCAATGGAAAAAAAAGATAGTCTTGGGACACATGGGTGGCCCAGTCAAGAAAGCGTGTGATGGTGGGTTCAGCTCAGGTCATGATCTCAGGGCAGTGCAGAGCATGCGTGGGATTCTCTCTCTCCATATCTCTCTGCCCCTCTTCTGCATGCTCGCTCTCTCTCTCTCTCTCTCTCTCTCAAAAATAAATACATAAATTTAAAAAAAGGCTCCTCAATATATGGTTTTGGAAAAACTGGACAGCAATCTGCAAAACAAAACAAAAACAACGGACCACTGTCTTACAACATACACAAAAATAAATCCAACATGGACAAAGACCTCTATGTGAAACCTGAAACCATAAAAATCCCAGAGGATAACACGGGTAGTATCTTACTTGACATTGCCTGTACAAACGTCTTTGTAGATCTATCTCTAGAGGTAAGGGAAACGCAAGCAAAAATAATGAGACTTTATAAAAATTAAAACCTTCCGTCACCAAGGAAATAATCAACAAAACGAAAACATCAACAGAATGATATTTGCAAATGACATCGGATAAAGGGTTAGTGTCCAAAATATATACAGTTATACAGCACCCAAAAAATGAGGAATCTGATTAAAAATGGGCAGAAGACACGAGTGGACATTTCCCAAACGAAGACATATACATGGCCAAGAGACACATGAAAAAATGCTCAACAATACTGATCTTCAGGGAAATACAATTCGAAAGTACAATGAGAGAACACATCACATCTGTCCCAAAGGCTAAAATCAATGAAGGATGACACAGCAGGTGTTGCCATGGATGTGGGGAAAGAATAACCCTCTTGCACTGTGGGTAGGAATGCAAACTGCTGCAGCCACTCTGGAAAACCACATGGAGAAGTCAAAAAACAAAACAAAACTAGAAATAGGAGTACCTTACAATCCAGCAACTTCACTACAAGGTATTTCCACAAAGAATACAAAATCTTCAAAGGGATACATGCACCGTGATGTTTACAGCAGCGTTTTCTACAAAAGCCAAATGACAGAAACTATCCAAGCACCCATCAACGGATGAATAAATTGAGATGTGGTCTATGGAATGTAATATGATTTAGCCGTAAAAACATGAAATCTTGCCATTTGCCACAAGGTGGATGGAGAGAGAGAATGTTATGCTGGGTGAAATAAGCCTGTCGGAGAAAGACAAATACCCAATGATTTCGCTAACACATGGCAAGAAAACAAAAGAAAGGGGCGGGGGGAGGAGACCAACGGACTCTTAACTAGGAAACAAACTGAGGAGTTCCACAGCGAGGTGAGGGAATGGGTGAAACAGCTGATGGGGATTAAGAAGTGCACCTGGGATGAGCACCGGGTGACGTGTGGAAGTGTTGCTCTATATTGGACACCTGAAACTACTATTACACTGTGTCTTCACTCAGTGGAATTTAAATTAAAAGATAACATAAGGTTACTGAGACTTACTTACTGGGTTTTCGGTAGTGTTCAATCACTTCACTAGGTTGGAAAAATAACCATGAAATTTTTAAAAAAGCATGTATGATATGTGGGACAGTTTGTGCCCTTACCTTGGCCTCTGGGTCCAGCAGGACTCGGAACATGGGTCCCAGCTCCTTCTTCTAGAAGGTCGTGAGACGAGCATTTCATGGATCCACGTCCTAATTGAATGCAGCTCCCGTGCTTCTGAATTTCTGTTAGCGTTTCTTCCCGGAAACAAGCCTGGATCTGGAACACACTATCGACTGCATCTATGAGGTGATGTCGTGGGACCCCGCAATCCACAAGTCCTTTAGTAAAATACGTCTTGTGCAAACACTGTCCGGGAAGGGGTGGAATGAAACACGGGAACAGCCCAGAAAATGCAAAGGCCTGTGCAGCTCAGCGACCAGCTTGACCAGGGAAGCCACCCGGCGCCCCCTCCTCAGCACTCAGTACAACAAGGCAGCTTCTCTCTGGCGACTCAGGAGATGCCAAGTTGCTGCTAAGCTCCCAAGGTCTCCCCTGGGGCGGGTGGCAGAACCTGCTGGAAGTGCAGCTCTGCTCTCTGTACTCAGGCACCAGCAGAGGCCTGAGTCCTCTGAGAGCAATCAAAGCCCTTCCTGCTCTGAGGTGCCCTGGGTCAGAAAAGCAGATGGTGCGCCCTCTGCTGGCTATCACTGTCCAGCAGAGGAACCCGGCCCTCGGGGGTCTGTGGTGCTTGAGCTCTCTCTGCTGGCCACCATGGGAATTCCTTCAATGTGGAAGGCCCTGGTTGCTCAGCTGAGAGACCGAAGGTGCTCTGGGCAACTAAGCCTGTTCTCCTCGTTGGGAAGGTTTTAGTGACAGGGCCTGGGACACAAAATCTTTTCCTTCTATTTCTTGTGAGTGAAGAATGAAACCGAATTTATTAACGTAACGACATCATTGGTAATGTTTTCAGCAATATTCACAGAAAAATAGACCACCGATTTACACATGCTGAACAAGAAGTAATTTTGTTTACCACCAAAATACTTAGGTTAGATAAAGAATGGACACCTTTGAGAGAGAGAGATACCGGCGTCCAGCGATGGAGTGAATGAGTCCTAGGGATACAAGGGACAGCCAATGGAATGGAGTCAATCCTGTAACAATATTGTTGCATGCTTTCACAGGATAGCTACACTTGTGGTTGAGTACAACATAATGTAGAGACAAATGGAATGACTACAATGTATGCCTAAAACTAACACAACGAATGTGTGAACAATATTTCAATTAAAAATAGACATCCTTTACACTATCTTTAATTTCTTCTTCTTTGCCACTAAACTATCCTTCCTGGGGCGCTTGGGTGGCTTAGTCGGTGAAGCGTCCGACTTTGAGTCAAGTCAGGATTTGGCAGTCCATGAGTTTGAGCCCTGCATCAGGCTCTGTCCTGAGAGCTCAGAGCCTCGAGCCTGCCTCATATTCGGTGTCTCCCACTCTATCCCCCTCCCCAGCTCGGGTTCTCTCAAAAAAAGAAACATTAAAAATGAAAAATCATTCCTCATTGAGAATCTGCGAATTTCCATTCATACCAGATTCTCTAGCATCACCTTCTTGGTGTTGAAAGCTTATCTGAAAAGTCACGAATAATATCCTTTTTTTTTATTTTTTTTTCAACATTTTTATTTATTTCTGGGACAGAGAGAGACAGAGCATGAACGGGGGAGGGGCAGAGAGAGAGGGAGACACAGAGTCGGAAACAGGCTCCAGGCCCCGAGCCATCAGCCCAGAGCCTGACACGGGGCTCGAACTCACGGACCGTGAGATCGTGACCTGGCTGAAGTCGGACGCTTAACCGACTGCGCCACCCAGGCGCCCCACGAATAATATTTTTGATGATACATTTGTGACAACGTCAGAATGCAACTTACAGGGAGCTACACATCAGTTGTGAATTTACAGTGTGTATCCTTGGCTAATATTTACACTGAAATGTGCTTTAGGGATACGGATGGATGAAATAATGTCCATCCGTCATATAGGTCAATTGCCTATAGGACTATTATGCCTTCAATTACTGATTGCCATCTCTTCAGAACTAAAAGAAATTGGGTCAAGAAAATGTCTTTGAATTTCATGTAAGAGAAGACTAGGGTGTTTGAAAGGGTCCACCTACCTTCTGGATTCCTCAGATTGGTTGTGGAGAGGAGGATAGCAACCTATGATTTGGATGCACACCGCTAGTCCCAGAGGGAGGATGTGTACCTTATTGTCAAATATATATATATATATATATATATATATATATATATATATATTACCAATATTACTAGTCCACCTCTGCCAGGTCCAAACTGCAGGACCTGGAGGCAACGCAATGCCTGATGCCTGGGTTCAGAACTTGAGGAAGGCAGGCTGGCGGGGGAGGGGGGAAATCCAACAGAGCCTGGGGCAGTGAGGGAGATGGCCCTGGGACACCTCCCCACAGGGCAGGCTATGGAGTTTACCTGCCAAAGAGCGGCACACTCTCCCTCAAGACATCCCTCTCCATGACAGAACGTGAGGCTGAACCTCACAATTCTAGAAGAAATGAGGGCTACCCATCTTTTCAATTCCAATGGCCTCTGCAGAACTTGGACCCAGGGATGTTGGAGTCTTGGGGCCATGGAACCCTGATTCCCATGATAGAAGCCCTTTCTGCCCCAGCACTCAGAGCCACTTCCTACATCCCCTCTCCCCTGGCCCATCTAACCGTGTCCACATACCCGGACCAGGTCTCTACTTTCCTTCTTGTACTTCCTCTTTGTCTCTGTTTCTCTCTAACCACATCTCTCTCTATTTCTTCCTTTCACTCTCTAGGGAGTGGTGTATTATACGGTGCTCAACTTTGTTCTTATACATGGGAATATCCAATTTTCCTAGCACCAGTTATTCAAAAGACTACTCTTCTCCACGGTGTATTATTGACTCCCTTGTTGAATACTAGGTGACTGTGATGCATGGGTTTAGTTTAGGCTCTCAATTTCTGTTCCATTGTCTTGTGTGTGTGCTTATGCCAGTGACATCATTGATTTCTTGTGTTAGAATGACGCTTGAAATCAAGAAGGGGGATGCTTCCTGTTTTGTCCTTTCTTGCGTTGGCTACATGGGGTCTTTTTGTGGTTCCAAATAAATTTTAGGTTATGATTTTCTAATTGCATAAATATTGCATCGGAGTCTTGATAGAGATTGCACTGAATCTCTAGATGGCTTTGGGTAATATGGACATTGTATCTGTATTAATTCCTCCGAACGTTGGACATGGGATGGCTTTTCACTGACTTGTGTGTTCTCCCCTTTCTTTCACCCAAATTGAATTTCTTCCATTCCTGCACACAGGTTTTATAGTTTTCTGTAGAGAGATTTTCATTTCCTTGGCTAACGGTAATGCTATAATTTTTATTGTTTTTTATGCTATAAATGGGATTGTTTTCTTTACTTCTTCTCAGATAATTGGGTTAGTGTATAGGAATGATACAGAATTTGATATGGTGACTTTATACTTTGGAACTTCACTGCATTTCTTGATTAGCTATTAACAGGTTCTTTTACTTTAAACTTTTTATTTCAGTCCTTTACCTAGTTAAAAAAAAAACAACATATTATTTGGGAATAGCTGACACACTATGTTACATTAGTTTCATATGAAAAACATAGTCATTGGCAAATGTATACATTCTGCTACGCTAACACAGGTGTAGCTGTCATCTGTCACCATGCATCCCTACTCCAGTACCATTCTCTATGTGCCCTATGCTATATCTTCTATCTGTGATTCATTCATTGCATAACCAGAAGCCTGCATCATCCAATCCCCTTCACATATCTAGGGCATCCTTGTCTTGTGCCTGATCTTAGCGGAAAATCGTTCACAATTTCACTACTGAGTATGACATTAGCTGTGGGCTTCACATACATGGCCTTCGTTATGTTGAGATCTGACCCTTCTACAAAGAATTTTAAAGAGATTTTTACCACAAATGGATACCAAAGTTTCTCAGAACGCTTGTTCTGTGTCTATTGACATCCTCACATGAGTTTCCTTTTTCCTTTTTAACATGTATTTATTTAGATCAGTTAAACGTATTTATGTGTTTTTTTTGTACTCATTTTTCAAGTTTTTATTTAAATTCCAGTTGGTTAACATGCAGTGTAATGTTAGCTTCAGGTAAGGAATGTAGTCATCCATCACTAACATACAACACCCAGTGATCCTCACTACTAGTGCCCTCCATAGCCCATCACCCATTTAACCCATCCCCCTATGCCACCTCCCTGGCGACATCCCTGGACCGAACCCTAAGCCAAGCTATGGCTCTCCCCCATGGGGACCCAATTGCAACGTTTGACAACACCACGCGCCTGGGGTCCATAAGCGGTGCAGGCTGACTCGGCATGGAACCTGGAAGCTCACCATGTCATTTCCCAGGCCCGGCTGCAGCTACTAAGAGGATTCTGGAGGCCTCCTCGACCAGGGGCAAATCGTCGTCTGTGGCCAAGGCAGCCGAAGACAGATCCTGCGCGGAACCCTCCCTTGAGCCCTCAGTTCAGCCCTTTGGGGAGACCACTGCTCTGCTGAGGGTTCGGCGCCTGGAGACTGCGGGGACCTAACCCTAAACCTAACCCTACCCCGAACCGGGACCCTCCACCGAAAAATAAGCCTGCCTCGTTACCTAACCCTGGAATTGAGCTGCCTTCTGGCATGGGCCCTCACTTCAGCCCTCGAGGGAGATCAGAAGACTGGAGTCGCTTTGGCACAGGCTACGTCCCTGGACCGAACTCTAACAGAGCTATGGCTCAGTCCCCATGGGGATCCAATTCCAACGTCTGAAAACACCACGGGACTGGGGTCCAGAAGTGGTGCAACCTGACTCCGCAAGGAACCTGGAAGCTCACCATGTCGTTTCCCAGGCCTGGCTGCAGCTGCGCGAGAGGATTCCGGAGGCCTCCTCGACCAGGGGCCGATCGACGTGTGTGGTCTTGGCACCAAAGATGTATCCTGACCGGCACGGTCCCTTGTGCACTAAACGCAGCCCTTCGCGGATACCACTGCCCTGCTGTGTGTTCGGCGCCTGGAGACTCCTGGGATCTAACATTAACCCTAACCCTACCCCGAACCGGGACTCTCCACCGAAACCTAACCCTGCCTCAATTCCTAACCCTGCAATTGAGCCGCCTTCTGACATGGGCCCTCACTTCAGCCCTCTAGGGGGATCACGACTGCAGTCGCTTCGACCCTGGCGACGTCCTTGGATCAAACTCTAACTCTAGCTCATGCTCAGTCCACATGGGGACCCAATTCCAACGTCTGACAACACCACCCGCCTGGGGTCCAGAAGCGATGCAGGCTGACTCGGCAAGGAAACAGGAAGCTCAACATGTCGTTTCCTGAGCCTGGCTACCGCTGTCCGAGAGGATTGCGGAGGCCTCCTCGATCAGGTGCCAATAGACCTGTGTGGCCTTGGCAGCCAAAGAAGTATCCTGACCGGCACCGTCCCTTGTGCCCTCAACTCAGCCCTTCGGAGAAACCACTGCCCTGCTGTGGGTTCGGAGCCTGGAACCTCTTGGGACCCCACCCTCACCCTAACCCTATCCCGAACCGGGACCCTCCACCGAAACCTAAGCCTGCGTCGATCCCTAATCCTGCATTTGAGTCGCCTTCTGGTATGGGCCCTCACTTCAGCCCTTGAGGGAGATCACGAGATAGGAGTCTCTTCGACCCTGGCGACTTCCCTGGTCGGAACCCTAACCCTAGCTAAGATTCTCTCCTCATGGGGACCCAATTCCAAGGTCTTACAGCATCACATGCCTGGGGTCCAGATCTGGTGCAGGCTGAATTGGCAAGGAACCTGGAAGCTCACCATGTCGTTTCCCAGGCCCGGCTACAGCTCCCGAGAGGATTCCGGAGGCCTCCTCGACCAGGGGCTTATCGACGTGTGTGGCCTTGGCAGCCAAAGAGGGAACCTAACCGGCACCGTCCTCAATGCCCTCAACTCAGCCCTTCGGCGAGACCACTGCCCTGCTGTGGGATAGGCGCCTGGAACCTCCAGGGACCTAACCCTAACCCTAACCCTACCCCGGACCAGGACCATCCACCAAAACCTTAGCCTTACTCGATCCCTAATCCTGCATTTGAGCCGCCTTCTGGCATGGGCCCTCACTGCAGGCCTCGAGGGAGATCACGAAACCGGAGTCGCTTCGGCCCTGGCGTCGTCCCTGGACCGAACCCTAACCCTAGAAAAGGCTCTCTCCACATGGGGACCCAATTCCAAGGTCGGACAGCATCACGCGCCTGGGGTCTAGAAGCGGTGCAGGCAGACACGGCAAGGAACCTGGAAGCTCACCATGTCGTTTCCCAGGCCCGGCTGCAGCTCCCGGGAGGATTCCGGAGGCCTCCTCGACCAGGGGCTTATCGACGTGTGTGGCCTTGGCAGCCAAAGAGGGATCCTGACAGGCACCGTCTCTTGTGCCCTCAACTGAGCCCTTCGGGGAGACCACTGGCCGGCTGTGGGTTCGGCGCCTGGAACCTCCTGGGACCTAACACTAACCCTAACCATACCCCGAAACGTTACCCTCCACCGAAACGTAAGCCTGCCTCGTTCCCTTATCCTGCATTTGAGCCGCCTTCTGACATGGGCCCTCACTTCAGCCCTCGAGGGAGATCACGAGACCGGAGTCGCGTCGGCCCTGGCGTCGTCCCTGGACCGAACCCTAACCCTAGCTAAGGCTCTCTCCTCATGGGGACCCAATTCCAAGGTCGGACAGCATCACGCGCCTGGGGTCTAGAAGCGGTGCAGGCAGACTCGGCAAGGAACCTGGAAGCTCACCATGTCGTTTCCCAGGCCCGGCTGCAGCTCCCGAGAGGATTCCGGAGGCCTCCTCGACCAGGGGCTTATCGACGTGTGTGGCCTTGACAGCCAAACAGGGTCTCTGACCGGACGGTCCCTTGTGCCCTCAACTAAGCCCTTCGGGGAGACCACTGCCCTGCTTTGGGTTCGGCGCCTGGAACCTCCTGGGACCTAACACTAATTCTAACCCTACCCCAAACCAGGACCCTCCACCGAAACCTAAGCCAGCCTCGGTCCCTATTCCTGCATTTGAGCCGCCTTCTGGAATGGGCCCTCACTTCAGGCCTCGAGGGAGATCACGAGACCGGAGTGGCTTCGGCCCTGGCGACGTCCCTGAACCGAACCCTAACCCTAGATAAGGCTATCTCCGCATGGGGATCGAATTCCAAGGTAGGACAGCATCACGCGCATAGGGAACAGAAGCGGTGCAGGCTGACTCGGCTAGGAATCTGGAAGCTCACCATGTCGTTTCCCAGACCCGGCTGCAGCTCCCGAGAGGATTCCGGGGGCCTCCTCGACCAGGGGCTTATCGACGTGTGTGGCCTTGACAGCCAATGAGGGACCATGACAGGCACCGTCCCTTGTGCCCTCAACTCAGCCTTTCGGGGAGACCACTGCCCTGCTTTGGGTTCGGCGCCTGGAACCTCCTGGGACCTAACCCTAACCCTAACCCTACCCCGATCCACCACCCTCCACCGAAACCTAAGCCAGCCTCGATCCCTATTCCTGCATTTGAGCCGCCTTCTGGCATGGGCCCTCACTTCAGGCCTCGAGGGAGATCACGAGACCGGAGTTGCTACGGCCCTGGCGACGTCCCTGGACTGAACCCTAACCCTAGAAAAGGCTCTATCCGCATGGGGACCCAATTCCAAGGTCGGACAGCATCACGCGCCTGGGGTCCAGAAGCGGTGCAGGCTGACTTGCCAAGGAACCGGGAAGATCACCATGTCGTTTCCCAGGCCCGATTGCAGCTCCCGAGAGGATTCCGTAGGCCTCCTCGACCAGGGGCTTATCGACGTGTGAGGCCTTGGCAGCCAAAGAGGGATCCTGACCGGCACCGTCCTTTGTGCCCGCAACTAAGCCCTTCGGGAAGATCACTGCCCTGCTGTGAGTTCGGCGTCTGGAACCTCTTGGGACCTAACCCTAACCCTAACCCTTCCCCGAACCGTTACCCTCTACTGAAACCTAAGCCTGCCTTGTTCCCTTATCCTGCATTTGAGCCGCCTTCTGGCATGGGCCCTCACTTCAGCCCTCGAGGGAGATCACGAGAGCGGAGTCGCTTCGGCCCTGGCATCGTCCCTGGACCGAACCCTAACCCTAGCTAAGGCTCTCTCCTCATGGGGACCCAATTCCAAGGTCGGACAGCATCACGCGCATAGGGAACACAAGCGGTGCAGGCTGACTCGGCAAGGAACCTGGAAGCTCACCATGTCGTTTCCCAGGCCCGGCTGCAGCTCCCGAGAGGATTCCGGAGGCCTCCTCGACCAGGGGCTTATCGACGTGTGTGGTCCTGGCAGCCAAAGAGGGACCCTGACCGGCACCGTCCCTTGTGCCCTCAACTCAGCCCTTCGGGGAGACCACTGCCCTGCTGTGAGTTCAGCGCCTGGAACCTCCTGGGACCTAACCCTAACCCTAACCCTACCCCGAACCCGGACCATCCACCGAAACCTAAGCCTGCCTCGACACCTAATCCTGCATTTGAGCCTCCTCCTGGCATGGGCCCTCACTTCAGCCCTCGAGGGAGATCACGAGACCGGAGTCGCTTCGGCCCTGGCGACGTCCCTGGACCGAACCCCAACCCTAGCTAAGGCTCTCTCCTCATGGGGACCCAATTCCAAGGTCGGACAGCATCACGCGCCTGGGGACCAGAAACTGTGCAGGCTGACTAGGCATGGAACTTGGAATCTCACCATGTCGTTTCCCAGGCCCGGCTGCAGCTCCAGAGAGGATTCCGGAGGCCTCCTAGACCAGGGGCTTCTCGACGTGTGTGGCCTTGACAGCCAGGGAGGGACCGTGACCGGCACCGTCCCTTGTGCCCTCAACTCAGCCCTTCGGGGAGACCACTGCCCTCCTTTGGGTTCGGCGCCTGGAACCTCTTGGGACCTAACCCTAACCCTAACCCTTCCCTGAACCATTACCCTCCACTGAAACCTAAGCCTGCCTGGTTCCCTTATCCTGCATTTGAGCCGCCTTCTGGCATGGGCCCTCACTTCAGTCCTCGAGGGACATCAGGAGAGCGGAGTCGCTTCGGCCCTGGCGTCGTCCCTGGACCGAACCCTAACCCTAGCTAAGGCTCTCTCCTCATGGGGACCCAATTCCAAGGTCGGACAGCATCACGTGCCTGGGGTCCAAAAGCGGTGCAGGCTGACTCGGCAAGGAACCTGGAAGCTCACCATGTCGTTTCCCAGGCCAGGCTGCAGCTCCCGAGAGGATTCCGGAGGCCTCCTCGACCAGGGGCTTATCGACGTGTGTGGCCTTGACGGCGAAAGAGGGACCCTGACCGGCACGGTCCATTGTGCCCTCAACTCAGTCCTTCGGCGAGACCACTGCCCTGCTTTGGGTTAGGCGCCTGGAACCTCCTGGGACCTAACCCTAACCCTAAACCTACCCCGAACCAGGACCATCCACCAAAACCTAAGCCTGCCTCGATCCCTAATCCTGCATTTGAGCCGCCTTCTGGCATGGGCCCTCACTTCAGGCCTCGAGGGAGATCACGAGAGCGGAGTCGCTTCGGCCCTGGCGTCGTCCCTGGACCGAACCCTAACCCTAGCTAAGGCTCTCTCCTCATGGGGACCCAATTCCAAGGTCGGACAGCATCACGCACCTGGGGACCAGAAGCGGTGCAGGCTGACTCGGCAAGGAACCTGGAAGCTCACCATGTCGTTTCCCAGGCCCGGCTGCAGCTCCCGAGAGGATTCCGGGGGCCTCCTCGACCAGGGGCTTATCGACGTGTGTGGCCTTGGCAGCCAAAGAGGGATCCTGACCGGCACCGTCCCTTGTGCCCTCACATGAGCCCTTTGGGGAGACCACTGCCCGGCTGTGGGTTCGGCGCCTGGAACCTCCTGGGAACTAACCCTAACCCTAAACCTACCCCGAACCAGGACCCTCCACCGAAACCTAAGCCTGACTCGACACCTAATCCTGCATTTGAGCCGCCTCCTGGCATGGGCCCTCACTTCAGCCCTCGAGGGAGATCACGAGACCGGAGTCGCTTCGGCCCTGGCGACGTCCCTGGACCGAACCCTAACCCTAGCTAAGGCTCTCTCCTCATGGGGACCCAATTCCAAGGTCGGACAGCATCACGCGCATGGGTTCCAGAAGCGGTGCAGGCTGACTCGGCATGGAACTTGGAATCTCACCATGTCGTTTCCCAGGCCCGGCTGCAGCTCCAGAGAGGATTCCGGAGGCCTCCTCGACCAGGGGCTTATCGACGTGTGTGGCCTTGGCAGCCAAAGAGGGATCCTGACCGGCACCGTCCTTTGTGCCCGCAAGTAAACCCTTCGGGAAGAACACTGCCCTGCTGTGAGTTCGGCGCCTGGAACCTCTTGGGACCTAACCCTAACCCTAACCCTTCCCCGAACCGTTACCCTCCACTGAAACCTAAGCCTGCCTCGTTACCTTATCCTGCATTTGAGCCGCCTTCTGGCATGGGCCCTCACTTCAGCCCTCGAGGGAGATCACGAGAGCGGAGTCGCTTCGGCCCTGGCGTCGTCCCTGGACCGAACCCTAACCCTAGCTAAGGCTCTCTCCTCATGGGGACCCAATTCCAAGGTCGGACAGCATCACGCACCTCGGGTCCAGAAGCGGTGCAGGCTGACTCGGCAAGGAACCTGGAAGCTCACCATGTCGTTTCCCAGGCCCGGCTGCAGCTCCCGAGAGGATTCCGGAGGCCTCCTCGACCAGGGGCTTATCGACGTGTGTGGCCTTGGCAGCCAAAGAGGGATCCTGACCGGCACCGTCCCTTGTGCCCTCAAATGAGCCCTTCGGGGAGACCACTGCCCGGCTGTGGGTTCGGCGCCTGGAACCTCCTGGGACCTAACCCTAACCCTAACCCTACCCCGAACCAGGACCCTCCACCGAAACCTAAGCCTGCCTCGATCCCTTATCCTGCATTTGAGCCGCCTTCTGGCATGGGCCCTCACTTCAGCCCTCGAGGGAGATCACGAGACCGGAGTCGCTTCGGCCCTGGCGTCGTCCCTGGACCGAACCCTAACCCTAGCTAAGGCTCTCTCCTCATGGGGACCCAATTCCAAGGTCGGACAGCATCACGCGCCTGGGGTCCAGAAGCGGTGCAGGCTGACTCGGCATGGAACTTGGAATCTCACCATGTCGTTTCCCAGGCCCGGCTGCAGCTCCAGAGAGGATTCCGGAGGCCTCCTCGACCAGGGGCTTATCGACGTGTGTGGCCTTGGCAGCCAAAGAGGGATCCTGACCGGCACCGTCCTTTGTGCCCTCAACTCAGCCCTTCGGGAAGACCACTGCCCTGCTGTGAGTTCGGCGCCTGGAACCTCCTGGGACCTAACCCTAACCCTAACCCTACCCCGAACCAGGACCCTCCACCGAAACCTAAGCCTGCCTCGATCCCTAATCCTGCATTTGAGCCGCCTTCTGGCATGGGCCCTCACTTCAGCCCTCGAGGGAGATCACGAGACCGGAGTCGCTTCGGCCCTGGCGTCGTCCCTGGACCGAACCCTAACCCTAGCTAAGGCTCTCTCCTCATGGGGACCCAATTCCAAGGTCGGACAGCATCACGCACCTGGGGTCCAGAAGCGGTGCAGGCTGACTCGGCAAGGAACCTGGAAGCTCACCATGTCGTTTCCCAGGCCCGGCTGCAGCTCCCGAGAGGATTCCGGAGGCCTCCTCGACCAGGGGCTTATCGACGTGTGTGGCCTTGGCAGCCAAAGAGGGACCCTGACCGGCACCGTCCCTTGTGCCCTCAACTCAGCCCTTCGGGGAGACCACTGCCCTGCTGTGAGTTCGGCGCCTGGAACCTCCTGGGACCTAACCCTAACCCTAACCCTACCCCGAACCAGGACCCTCCACCGAAACCTAAGCCTGCCTCGATCCCTAATCCTGCATTTGAGCCGCCTCCTGGCATGGGCCCTCACTTCAGCCCTCGAGGGAGATCACGAGACCGGAGTCGCTTCGGCCCTGGCGACGTCCCTGGACCGAACCCTAACCCTAGCTAAGGCTCTCTCCTCATGGGGACCCAATTCCAAGGTCGGACAGCATCACGCGCCTGGGGTCCAGAAGCGGTGCAGGCTGACTCGGCATGGAACCTGGAATCTCACCATGTCGTTTCCCAGGCCCGGCTGCAGCTCCCGAGAGGATTCCGGAGGCCTCCTCGACCAGGGGCTTATCGACGTGTGTGGCCTTGGCAGCCAAAGAGGGACCCTGACCGGCACCGTCCTTTGTGCCCTCAACTCAGCCCTTCGGGGAGACCACTGCCCTGCTGTGAGTTCGGCGCCTGGAACCTCCTGGGACCTAACCCTAACCCTAACCCTACCCCGAACCAGGACCCTCCACCGAAACCTAAGCCTGCCTCGATCCCTAATCCTGCATTTGAGCCGCCTTCTGGCATGGGCCCTCACTTCAGCCCTCGAGGGAGATCACGAGACCGGAGTCGCTTCGGCCCTGGCCGTCGTCCCTGGACCGAACCCTAACCCTAGCTAAGGCTCTCTCCTCATGGGGACCCAATTCCAAGGTCGGACAGCATCACGCGCATAGGGTCCAGAAGCGGTGCAGGCTGACTCGGCAAGGAACCTGGAAGCTCACCATGTCGTTTCCCAGGCCCGGCTGCAGCTCCCGAGAGGATTCCGGAGGCCTCCTCGACCAGGGGCTTATCGACGTGTGTGGCCTTGGCAGCCAAAGAGGGACCCTGACCGGCACCGTCCTTTGTGCCCTCAACTCAGCCCTTCGGGGAGACCACTGCCCTGCTGTGAGTTCGGCGCCTGGAACCTCCTGGGACCTAACCCTAACCCTAACCCTACCCCGAACCAGGACCCTCCACCGAAACCTAAGCCTGCCTCGATCCCTAATCCTGCATTTGAGCCGCCTTCTGGCATGGGCCCTCACTTCAGCCCTCGAGGGAGATCACGAGACCGGAGTCGCTTCGGCCCTGGCGTCGTCCCTGGACCGAACCCTAACCCTAGCTAAGGCTCTCTCCTCATGGGGACCCAATTCCAAGGTCGGACAGCATCACGCGCATAGGGAACAGAAGCGGTGCAGGCTGACTCGGCAAGGAACCTGGAAGCTCACCATGTCGTTTCCCAGGCCCGGCTGCAGCTCCCGAGAGGATTCCGGAGGCCTCCTCGACCAGGGGCTTATCGACGTGTGTGGCCTTGACAGCCAAAGAGGGACCCTGACCGGCACCGTCCCTTGTGCCCTCAACTCAGCCCTTCGGGGAGACCACTGCCCTGCTGTGGGTTCGGCGCCTGGAACCTCCTGGGACCTAACCCTAACCCTAACCCCGAACCGTTACCCTCCACCGAAACCTAAGCCTGCCTCGTTCCCTTATCCTGCATTTGAGCCGCTTCTGGCATGGGCCCTCACTTCAGCCCTCGAGGGAGATCACGAGACCGGAGTCGCTTCGGCCCTGGCGTCGTCCCTGGACCGAACCCTAACCCTAGCTAAGGCTCTCTCCTCATGGGGACCCAATTCCAAGGTCGGACAGCATCACGCGCATAGGGAACAGAAGCGGTGCAGGCTGACTCGGCAAGGAACCTGGAAGCTCACCATGTCGTTTCCCAGGCCCGGCTGCAGCTCCCGAGAGGATTCCGGAGGCCTCCTCGACCAGGGGCTTATCGACGTGTGTGGCCTTGGCAGCCAAAGAGGGATCCTGACCGACACCGTCCTTTGTGCCCTCAACTCAGACCTTCGGGGAGACCACTGCCCGGCTGTGAGTTCAGCGCCTGGAACCTCCTGGGACCTAACCCTAACCCTAACCCTACCCCGAACCAGGACCCTCCACCGAAACCTAAGCCTGCCTCGACACCTAATCCTGCATTTGAGCCGCCTCCTGGCATGGGCCCTCACTTCAGCCCTCGAGGGAGATCACGAGACCGGAGTCGCTTCGGCCCTGGCGACGTCCCTGGACCGAACCCTAACCCTAGCTAAGGCTCTCTCCTCATGGGGACCCAATTCCAAGGTCGGACAGCATCACGCGCCTGGGGTCCAGAAGCGGTGCAGGCTGACTCGGCATGGAACTTGGAATCTCACCATGTCGTTTCCCAGGCCCGGCTGCAGCTCCAGAGAGGATTCCGGAGGCCTCCTCGACCAGGGGCTTATCGACGTGTGTGGCCTTGACAGCCAGGGAGGGACCCTGACGGGCACCGTCCCGTGTGCCCTCAACTCAGCCCTTCGGGGAGACCACTGCCCTGCTGTGAGTTCGGCGCCTGGAACCTCCTGGGACCTAACCCTAACCCTAACCCTACCCGAACCGTTTCCCTCCACAGAAACCTAAGCCTGCCTCATTCCCATATCCTGCATTTGAGCCGCCTTCTGGCATGGCCCCTCACTTCAGCCCTCGAGGGAGATCACGAGACCAGAGTCGCTTCGGCCCTGGCGTCGTCCCTGGACCGAACCCTAACCCTAGCTATGGCTCTCTCCTCATGGGGACCCAATTCCAAGGTCGGACAGCATCACGCGCATAGGGAACACAAGCGGTGCAGGCTGACTCGGCAAGGAACCTGGAAGCTCACCATGTCGTTTCCCAGGCCCGGCTGCAGCTCCCGAGAGGATTTCGGAGGCCTCCGCGACCAAAGGCTTATCGAGGTGTGTGGTCTTGTCAGCCAAAGAGGGACCTGACCGGCACCGTCTCTTGTGCCCTCAACTCACCCCTTCGGGGAGACCACTGCCCTGCTGTGAGTTCAGCGCCTGGAACCTCCTGGGACCTAACCCTAACCCTAACCCAACCCCGAACCAGGACCCTCCACCGAAACCTAAGCCTGCCTCGACACCTAATCCTGCATTTGAGCCGCCTCCTGGCATGGGCCCTCACTTCAGCCCTCGAGGGAGATCACGAGACCGGAGTCGCTTCGGCCCTGGCGACGTCCCTGGACCGAACCCTAACCCTAGCTAAGGCTCTCTCCTCATGGGGACCCAATTCCAAGGTCGGACAGCATCAAGCACCTGGGGTCCAGAAGCGGTGCAGGCTGACTCGGCATGGAACTTGGAATCTCAGCATGTCGTTTCCCAGACCCGGCTGCAGCTCCCGAGAGGATTCCGGAGGCCTCCTCGACCAGGGGCTTATTGACGAGTGTGTTCTTGGCAGCCAAATAGGGACCCTGACCGGCACCATCCCATGTGCCCTCAACTCACCCCTTCGGGTAGACCACTGCCCTTCTGTGAGTTCAGCGCCTGGAACCTCCTGGGAACTAAACCTAACCATAACCCTACCCCGAACCAGGACCCTCCACCGAAACCTAACCCTGCCTCGACAACTAATCCTGCATTTGAGCCGCCTCCTGGCATGGGCCCTCACTTCAGCCCTCGAGGGAGATCACGAGACCGGAGTCGCTTTGGCCCTGGCAACGTCCCTGGACCGATCCCTAACCCTAGGTAAGGCTCTCTCCTCATGTGGACCCAATTCCAAGGTCGGACAGCATCACGCGCCTGCGGTCCAGAAGCGGTGCAGGGTGACTCACCATGGAAACTGGAATCTCACAATGTCGTTTCCCAGGCCCGGCTGCAGCTCCGAGAGGATTCCGGAGGCCTCCTCGACCAAGGACTTATCGACGTGTGTGGCCTTGGCAGCCAAAGAGGTATCCTGACCGGCACCGTCCTTTGTGCCCGCAACTAAGCCCTTCGGGGAGACCACTGCCCTGCTGTGGGTTCGGCACCTGGAACCTCCTGGGAACTAACCCTCACCCTAACCCTACCCCGAACCGTTACCCTCCACTGAAACCTAAGCCTGCCTCGATCCCTAATCCTGCATTTGAGCCGCCTTCTGGCATGGGCCCACACTTCAGCCCTCGAGGGAGATCACGAGAGCGGAGTCGCTTCGGCCCTGGCATCGTCCCTGGACTGAACCCTAACCCTAGCTAAGGCTCTCTCCTCATGGGGACCCAATTCCAAGGTCAGACAGCATCACGTGCATAGGGAACAGAAGCGGTGCAGGCTGACTCGGCAAGGAACCTGGAAGCTCACTATGTCGTTTCCCAGGCCCGGCTGCAGCTCCCGAGAGGATTCCTGGAGGCCTCCTCGACCAGGGTCTTATCGACGTGTGTGGCCTTGACAGCCAGGGAGGGACCCTGACCGGCACCGTCCCTTGTGCCCTCAACACAGCCCTTCGGGGAGACCACTGCCCTGCTGTGGGTTCGGCGCCTGGAACCTCCTGGGACCTAACCCTAACCCTACCCCGAACCGTTACCCTCCACCGAAACGTAAGCCTTCCTCGTTCCCTTATCCTGCATTTGAGCCGCTTCTGGCATGGGCCCTCACTTCAGCCCTCGAGGGAGATCACGAGACCGGAGTCGCTTCGGCCCTGGCGTCGTCCCTGGACCGAACCCTAACCCTAGCTAAGGCTCTCTCCTCATGGGGACCCAATTCCAAGGTCGGACAGCATCACGCGCATAGGGAACACAAGCGGTGCAGGCTGACTCGGCAAGGAACCTGGAAGCTCACCATGTCGTTTCCCAGGCCCGGCTGCAGCTCCCGAGAGGATTCCGGAGGCCTCCTCGACCAGGGGCTAATCGACGTGTGTGGCCTTGGCAGCCAAAGAGGGATCCTGACCGACACCGTCCTTTGTGCCCTCAACTCAGACCTTCGGGGAGACCACTGCCCGGCTGTGAGTTCAGCGCCTGGAACCTCCTGGGACCTAACCCTAACCCTAACCCTACCCCGAACCAGGACCCTCCACCGAAACCTAAGCCTGCCTCGACACCTAATCCTGCATTTGAGCCGCCTCCTGGCATGGGCCCTCACTTCAGCCCTCGAGGGAGATCACGAGACCGGAGTCGCTTCGGCCCTGGCGACGTCCCTGGACCGAACCCTAACCCTAGCTAAGGCTCTCTCCTCATGGGGACCCAATTCCAAGGTCGGACAGCATCACGCGCCTGGGGTCCAGAAGCGGTGCAGGCTGACTCGGCATGGAACTTGGAATCTCACCATGTCGTTTCCCAGGCCCGGCTGCAGCTCCAGAGAGGATTCCGGAGGCCTCCTCGACCAGGGGCTTATCGACGTGTGTGGCCTTGACAGCCAGGGAGGGACCCTGACGGGCACCGTCCCGTGTGCCCTCAACTCAGCCCTTCGGGGAGACCACTGCCCTGCTGTGAGTTCGGCGCCTGGAACCTCCTGGGACCTAACCCTAACCCTAACCCTACCCGAACCGTTTCCCTCCACAGAAACCTAAGCCTGCCTCATTCCCATATCCTGCATTTGAGCCGCCTTCTGGCATGGGCCCTCACTTCAGCCCTCGAGGGAGATCACGAGACCAGAGTCGCTTCGGCCCTGGCGTCGTCCCTGGACCGAACCCTAACCCTAGCTATGGCTCTCTCCTCATGGGGACCCAATTCCAAGGTCGGACAGCATCACGCGCATAGGGAACACAAGCGGTGCAGGCTGACTCGGCAAGGAACCTGGAAGCTCACCATGTCGTTTCCCAGGCCCGGCTGCAGCTCCCGAGAGGATTTCGGAGGCCTCCGCGACCAAAGGCTTATCGAGGTGTGTGGTCTTGTCAGCCAAAGAGGGACCTGACCGGCACCGTCTCTTGTGCCCTCAACTCACCCCTTCGGGGAGACCACTGCCCTGCTGTGAGTTCAGCGCCTGGAACCTCCTGGGACCTAACCCTAACCCTAACCCAACCCCGAACCAGGACCCTCCACCGAAACCTAAGCCTGCCTCGACACCTAATCCTGCATTTGAGCCGCCTCCTGGCATGGGCCCTCACTTCAGCCCTCGAGGGAGATCACGAGACCGGAGTCGCTTCGGCCCTGGCGACGTCCCTGGACCGAACCCTAACCCTAGCTAAGGCTCTCTCCTCATGGGGACCCAATTCCAAGGTCGGACAGCATCAAGCACCTGGGGTCCAGAAGCGGTGCAGGCTGACTCGGCATGGAACTTGGAATCTCAGCATGTCGTTTCCCAGGCCCGGCTGCAGCTCCCGAGAGGATTCCGGAGGCCTCCTCGACCAGGGGCTTATTGACGAGTGTGTTCTTGGCAGCCAAATAGGGACCCTGACCGGCACCATCCCATGTGCCCTCAACTCACCCCTTCGGGTAGACCACTGCCCTTCTGTGAGTTCAGCGCCTGGAACCTCCTGGGAACTAAACCTAACCATAACCCTACCCCGAACCAGGACCCTCCACCGAAACCTAAGCCTGCCTCGACAACTAATCCTGCATTTGAGCCGCCTCCTGGCATGGGCCCTCACTTCAGCCCTCGAGGGAGATCACGAGACCGGAGTCGCTTCGGCCCTGGCAACGTCCCTGGACCGAACCCTAACCCTAGCTAAGGCTCTCTCCTCATGTGGACCCAATTCCAAGGTCGGACAGCATCACGCGCCTGCGGTCCAGAAGCGGTGCAGGCTGACTCACCATGGAAACTGGAATCTCACAATGTCGTTTCCCAGGCCCGGCTGCAGCTCCGAGAGGATTCCGGAGGCCTCCTCGACCAAGGACTTATCGACGTGTGTGGCCTTGGCAGCCAAAGAGGTATCCTGACCGGCACCGTCCTTTGTGCCCGCAACTAAGCCCTTCGGGGAGACCACTGCCCTGCTGTGGGTTCGGCGCCTGGAACCTCCTGGGAACTAACCCTAACCCTAACCCTACCCCGAACCGTTACCCTCCACTGAAACCTAAGCCTGCCTCGATCCCTAATCCTGCATTTGAGCCGCCTTCTGGCATGGGCCCTCACTTCAGCCCTCGAGGGAGATCACGAGAGCGGAGTCGCTTCGGCCCTGGCATCGTCCCTGGACCGAACCCTAACCCTAGCTAAGGCTCTCTCCTCATGGGGACCCAATTCCAAGGTCGGACAGCATCACGCGCATAGGGAACAGAAGCGGTGCAGGCTGACTCGGCAAGGAACCTGGAAGCTCACCATGTCGTTTCCCAGGCCCGGCTGCAGCTCCCGAGAGGATTCCTGGAGGCCTCCTCGACCAGGGGCTTATCGACGTGTGTGGCCTTGACAGCCAAAGAGGGACCCTGACCGGCACCGTCCCTTGTGCCCTCAACTCAGCCCTTCGGGGAGACCACTGCCCTGCTGTGAGTTCGGCGCCTGGAACCTCCTGGGACCTAACCCTAACCCTAACCCTACCCCGAACCGGGACCCTCCACCGAAACCTAAGCCTGCCTCGTTCCCTTATCCTGCATTTGAGCCGCCTTCTGGCATGGGCCCTCACTTCAGCCCTCGAGGGAGATCACGAGACCGGAGTCGCTTCGGCCCTGGCGTCGTCCCTGGACCGAACCCTAACCCTAGCTAAGGCTCTCTCCTCATGGGGACCCAATTCCAAGGTCGGACAGCATCACGCGCATAGGGAACAGAAGCGGTGCAGGCTGACTCGGCAAGGAACCTGGAAGCTCACCATGTCGTTTCCCAGGCCCGGCTGCAGCTCCCGAGAGGATTCCGGAGGCCTCCTCGACCAGGGGCTTATCGACGTGTGTGTTCTTGGCAGCCAAAGAGGGACCCTGACCGGCACCGTCCTTTGTGCCCTCAACTCACCCCTTCGGGGAGACCACTGCCCTGCTGTGAGTTCAGCGCCTGGAACCTCCTGGGACCTAACCCTAACCCTAACCCTACCCCGAACCAGGACCCTCCACCGAAACCTAAGCCTGCCTCGACACCTAATCCTGCATTTGAGCCGCCTCCTGGCATGGGCCCTCACTTCAGCCCTCGAGGGAGATCACGAGACCGGAGTCGCTTCGGCCCTGGCGACGTCCCTGGACCGAACCCTAACCCTAGCTAAGGCTCTCTCCTCATGTGGACCCAATTCCAAGGTCGGACAGCATCACGCGCCTGCGGTCCAGAAGCGGTGCAGGCTGACTCACCATGGAAACTGGAATCTCACAATGTCGTTTCCCAGGCCCGGCTGCAGCTCCGAGAGGATTCCGGAGGCCTCCTCGACCAAGGACTTATCGACGTGTGTGGCCTTGGCAGCCAAAGAGGTATCCTGACCGGCACCGTCCTTTGTGCCCGCAACTAAGCCCTTCGGGGAGACCACTGCCCTGCTGTGGGTTCGGCACCTGGAACCTCCTGGGAACTAACCCTCACCCTAACCCTACCCCGAACCGTTACCCTCCACTGAAACCTAAGCCTGCCTCGATCCCTAATCCTGCATTTGAGCCGCCTTCTGGCATGGGCCCACACTTCAGCCCTCGAGGGAGATCACGAGAGCGGAGTCGCTTCGGCCCTGGCATCGTCCCTGGACTGAACCCTAACCCTAGCTAAGGCTCTCTCCTCATGGGGACCCAATTCCAAGGTCAGACAGCATCACGTGCATAGGGAACAGAAGCGGTGCAGGCTGACTCGGCAAGGAACCTGGAAGCTCACTATGTCGTTTCCCAGGCCCGGCTGCAGCTCCCGAGAGGATTCCTGGAGGCCTCCTCGACCAGGGTCTTATCGACGTGTGTGGCCTTGACAGCCAGGGAGGGACCCTGACCGGCACCGTCCCTTGTGCCCTCAACACAGCCCTTCGGGGAGACCACTGCCCTGCTGTGGGTTCGGCGCCTGGAACCTCCTGGGACCTAACCCTAACCCTACCCCGAACCGTTACCCTCCACCGAAACGTAAGCCTTCCTCGTTCCCTTATCCTGCATTTGAGCCGCTTCTGGCATGGGCCCTCACTTCAGCCCTCGAGGGAGATCACGAGACCGGAGTCGCTTCGGCCCTGGCGTCGTCCCTGGACCGAACCCTAACCCTAGCTAAGGCTCTCTCCTCATGGGGACCCAATTCCAAGGTCGGACAGCATCACGCGCATAGGGAACACAAGCGGTGCAGGCTGACTCGGCAAGGAACCTGGAAGCTCACCATGTCGTTTCCCAGGCCCGGCTGCAGCTCCCGAGAGGATTCCGGAGGCCTCCTCGACCAGGGGCTAATCGACGTGTGTGGCCTTGGCAGCCAAAGAGGGATCCTGACCGACACCGTCCTTTGTGCCCTCAACTCAGACCTTCGGGGAGACCACTGCCCGGCTGTGAGTTCAGCGCCTGGAACCTCCTGGGACCTAACCCTAACCCTAACCCTACCCCGAACCAGGACCCTCCACCGAAACCTAAGCCTGCCTCGACACCTAATCCTGCATTTGAGCCGCCTCCTGGCATGGGCCCTCACTTCAGCCCTCGAGGGAGATCACGAGACCGGAGTCGCTTCGGCCCTGGCGACGTCCCTGGACCGAACCCTAACCCTAGCTAAGGCTCTCTCCTCATGGGGACCCAATAACAAGGTCGGACAGCATCACGCGCCTGGGGTCCAGAAGCGGTGCAGGCTGACTCGGCATGGAACTTGGAATCTCACCATGTCGTTTCCCAGGCCCGGCTGCAGCTCCAGAGAGGATTCCGGAGGCCTCCTCGACCAGGGGCTTATCGACGTGTGTGGCCTTGACAGCCAGGGAGGGACCCTGACGGGCACCGTCCCGTGTGCCCTCAACTCAGCCCTTCGGGGAGACCACTGCCCTGCTGTGAGTTCGGCGCCTGGAACCTCCTGGGACCTAACCCTAACCCTAACCCTACCCGAACCGTTTCCCTCCACAGAAACCTAAGCCTGCCTCATTCCCATATCCTGCATTTGAGCCGCCTTCTGGCATGGCCCCTCACTTCAGCCCTCGAGGGAGATCACGAGACCAGAGTCGCTTCGGCCCTGGCGTCGTCCCTGGACCGAACCCTAACCCTAGCTATGGCTCTCTCCTCATGGGGACCCAATTCCAAGGTCGGACAGCATCACGCGCATAGGGAACACAAGCGGTGCAGGCTGACTCGGCAAGGAACCTGGAAGCTCACCATGTCGTTTCCCAGGCCCGGCTGCAGCTCCCGAGAGGATTTCGGAGGCCTCCGCGACCAAAGGCTTATCGAGGTGTGTGGTCTTGTCAGCCAAAGAGGGACCTGACCGGCACCGTCTCTTGTGCCCTCAACTCACCCCTTCGGGGAGACCACTGCCCTGCTGTGAGTTCAGCGCCTGGAACCTCCTGGGACCTAACCCTAACCCTAACCCAACCCCGAACCAGGACCCTCCACCGAAACCTAAGCCTGCCTCGACACCTAATCCTGCATTTGAGCCGCCTCCTGGCATGGGCCCTCACTTCAGCCCTCGAGGGAGATCACGAGACCGGAGTCGCTTCGGCCCTGGCGACGTCCCTGGACCGAACCCTAACCCTAGCTAAGGCTCTCTCCTCACGTGGACCCAATTCCAAGGTCGGACAGCATCAAGCACCTGGGGTCCAGAAGCGGTGCAGGCTGACTCGGCATGGAACTTGGAATCTCAGCATGTCGTTTCCCAGACCCGGCTGCAGCTCCCGAGAGGATTCCGGAGGCCTCCTCGACCAGGGGCTTATTGACGAGTGTGTTCTTGGCAGCCAAATAGGGACCCTGACCGGCACCATCCCATGTGCCCTCAACTCACCCCTTCGGGTAGACCACTGCCCTTCTGTGAGTTCAGCGCCTGGAACCTCCTGGGAACTAAACCTAACCATAACCCTACCCCGAACCAGGACCCTCCACCGAAACCTAACCCTGCCTCGACAACTAATCCTGCATTTGAGCCGCCTCCTGGCATGGGCCCTCACTTCAGCCCTCGAGGGAGATCACGAGACCGGAGTCGCTTTGGCCCTGGCAACGTCCCTGGACCGATCCCTAACCCTAGGTAAGGCTCTCTCCTCATGTGGACCCAATTCCAAGGTCGGACAGCATCACGCGCCTGCGGTCCAGAAGCGGTGCAGGGTGACTCACCATGGAAACTGGAATCTCACAATGTCGTTTCCCAGGCCCGGCTGCAGCTCCGAGAGGATTCCGGAGGCCTCCTCGACCAAGGACTTATCGACGTGTGTGGCCTTGGCAGCCAAAGAGGTATCCTGACCGGCACCGTCCTTTGTGCCCGCAACTAAGCCCTTCGGGGAGACCACTGCCCTGCTGTGGGTTCGGCACCTGGAACCTCCTGGGAACTAACCCTCACCCTAACCCTACCCCGAACCGTTACCCTCCACTGAAACCTAAGCCTGCCTCGATCCCTAATCCTGCATTTGAGCCGCCTTCTGGCATGGGCCCACACTTCAGCCCTCGAGGGAGATCACGAGAGCGGAGTCGCTTCGGCCCTGGCATCGTCCCTGGACTGAACCCTAACCCTAGCTAAGGCTCTCTCCTCATGGGGACCCAATTCCAAGGTCAGACAGCATCACGTGCATAGGGAACAGAAGCGGTGCAGGCTGACTCGGCAAGGAACCTGGAAGCTCACTATGTCGTTTCCCAGGCCCGGCTGCAGCTCCCGAGAGGATTCCTGGAGGCCTCCTCGACCAGGGTCTTATCGACGTGTGTGGCCTTGACAGCCAGGGAGGGACCCTGACCGGCACCGTCCCTTGTGCCCTCAACACAGCCCTTCGGGGAGACCACTGCCCTGCTGTGGGTTCGGCGCCTGGAACCTCCTGGGACCTAACCCTAACCCTACCCCGAACCGTTACCCTCCACCGAAACGTAAGCCTTCCTCGTTCCCTTATCCTGCATTTGAGCCGCTTCTGGCATGGGCCCTCACTTCAGCCCTCGAGGGAGATCACGAGACCGGAGTCGCTTCGGCCCTGGCGTCGTCCCTGGACCGAACCCTAACCCTAGCTAAGGCTCTCTCCTCATGGGGACCCAATTCCAAGGTCGGACAGCATCACGCGCATAGGGAACACAAGCGGTGCAGGCTGACTCGGCAAGGAACCTGGAAGCTCACCATGTCGTTTCCCAGGCCCGGCTGCAGCTCCCGAGAGGATTCCGGAGGCCTCCTCGACCAGGGGCTAATCGACGTGTGTGGCCTTGGCAGCCAAAGAGGGATCCTGACCGACACCGTCCTTTGTGCCCTCAACTCAGACCTTCGGGGAGACCACTGCCCGGCTGTGAGTTCAGCGCCTGGAACCTCCTGGGACCTAACCCTAACCCTAACCCTACCCCGAACCAGGACCCTCCACCGAAACCTAAGCCTGCCTCGACACCTAATCCTGCATTTGAGCCGCCTCCTGGCATGGGCCCTCACTTCAGCCCTCGAGGGAGATCACGAGACCGGAGTCGCTTCGGCCCTGGCGACGTCCCTGGACCGAACCCTAACCCTAGCTAAGGCTCTCTCCTCATGGGGACCCAATTCCAAGGTCGGACAGCATCACGCGCCTGGGGTCCAGAAGCGGTGCAGGCTGACTCGGCATGGAACTTGGAATCTCACCATGTCGTTTCCCAGGCCCGGCTGCAGCTCCAGAGAGGATTCCGGAGGCCTCCTCGACCAGGGGCTTATCGACGTGTGTGGCCTTGACAGCCAGGGAGGGACCCTGACGGGCACCGTCCCGTGTGCCCTCAACTCAGCCCTTCGGGGAGACCACTGCCCTGCTGTGAGTTCGGCGCCTGGAACCTCCTGGGACCTAACCCTAACCCTAACCCTACCCCGAACCAGGACCCTCCACCGAAACCTAAGCCTGCCTCGACACCTAATCCTGCATTTGAGCCGCCTCCTGGCATGGGCCCTCACTTCAGCCCTCGAGGGAGATCACGAGACCGGAGTCGCTTCGGCCCTGGCAACGTCCCTGGACCGAACCCTAACCCTAGCTAAGGCTCTCTCCTCATGGGGACCCAATTCCAAGGTCGGACAGCATCACGCGCCTGGGGTCCAGAAGCGGTGCAGGCTGACTCGGCATGGAACCTGGAATCTCACCATGTCGTTTCCCAGGCCCGGCTGCAGCTCCCGAGAGGATTCCGGAGGCCTCCTCGACCAGGGGCTTATCGACGTGTGTGGCCTTGGCAGCCAAAGAGGGATCCTGACCGGCACCGTCCTTTGTGCCCTCAACTCAGCCCTTCGGGGAGACCACTGCCCTGCTGTGAGTTCGGCGCCTGGAACCTCCTGGGACCTAACCCTAACCCTAACCCTACCCGAACCGTTTCCCTCCACAGAAACCTAAGCCTGCCTCATTCCCTTATCCTGCATTTGAGCCGCCTTCTGGCATGGGCCCTCACTTCAGCCCTCGAGGGAGATCACGAGACCGGAGTCGCTTCGGCCCTGGCGTCGTCCCTGGACCGAACCCTAACCCTAGCTAAGGCTCTCTCCTCATGGGGACCCAATTCCAAGGTCGGACAGCATCACGCGCATAGGGAACACAAGCGGTGCAGGCTGACTCGGCAAGGAACCTGGAAGCTCACCATGTCGTTTCCCAGGCCCGGCTGCAGCTCCCGAGAGGATTTCGGAGGCCTCCTCGACCAAAGGCTTATCGAGGTGTGTGGTCTTGTCAGCCAAAGAGGGACCTGACCGGCACCGTCTCTTGTGCCCTCAACTCACCCCTTCGGGGAGACCACTGCCCTGCTGTGAGTTCAGCGCCTGGAACCTCCTGGGACCTAACCCTAACCCTAACCCTACCCCGAACCAGGACCCTCCACCGAAACCTAAGCCTGCCTCGACACCTAATCCTGCATTTGAGCCGCCTCCTGGCATGGGCCCTCACTTCAGCCCTCGAGGGAGATCACGAGACCGGAGTCGCTTCGGCCCTGGCGACGTCCCTGGACCGAACCCTAACCCTAGCTAAGGCTCTCTCCTCATGGGGACCCAATTCCAAGGTCGGACAGCATCAAGCACCTGGGGTCCAGAAGCGGTGCAGGCTGACTCGGCATGGAACTTGGAATCTCAGCATGTCGTTTCCCAGGCCCGGCTGCAGCTCCCGAGAGGATTCCGGAGGCCTCCTCGACCAGGGGCTTATTGACGAGTGTGTTCTTGGCAGCCAAATAGGGACCCTGACCGGCACCATCCCATGTGCCCTCAACTCACCCCTTCGGGTAGACCACTGCCCTTCTGTGAGTTCAGCGCCTGGAACCTCCTGGGAACTAAACCTAACCATAACCCTACCCCGAACCAGGACCCTCCACCGAAACCTAAGCCTGCCTCGACAACTAATCCTGCATTTGAGCCGCCTCCTGGCATGGGCCCTCACTTCAGCCCTCGAGGGAGATCACGAGACCGGAGTCGCTTCGGCCCTGGCAACGTCCCTGGACCGAACCCTAACCCTAGCTAAGGCTCTCTCCTCATGTGGACCCAATTCCAAGGTCGGACAGCATCACGCGCCTGCGGTCCAGAAGCGGTGCAGGGTGACTCACCATGGAAACTGGAATCTCACAATGTCGTTTCCCAGGCCCGGCTGCAGCTCCGAGAGGATTCCGGAGGCCTCCTCGACCAAGGACTTATCGACGTGTGTGGCCTTGGCAGCCAAAGAGGTATCCTGACCGGCACCGTCCTTTGTGCCCGCAACTAAGCCCTTCGGGGAGACCACTGCCCTGCTGTGGGTTCGGCACCTGGAACCTCCTGGGAACTAACCCTCACCCTAACCCTACCCCGAACCGTTACCCTCCACTGAAACCTAAGCCTGCCTCGATCCCTAATCCTGCATTTGAGCCGCCTTCTGGCATGGGCCCACACTTCAGCCCTCGAGGGAGATCACGAGAGCGGAGTCGCTTCGGCCCTGGCATCGTCCCTGGACTGAACCCTAACCCTAGCTAAGGCTCTCTCCTCATGGGGACCCAATTCCAAGGTCAGACAGCATCACGTGCATAGGGAACAGAAGCGGTGCAGGCTGACTCGGCAAGGAACCTGGAAGCTCACTATGTCGTTTCCCAGGCCCGGCTGCAGCTCCCGAGAGGATTCCTGGAGGCCTCCTCGACCAGGGTCTTATCGACGTGTGTGGCCTTGACAGCCAGGGAGGGACCCTGACCGGCACCGTCCCTTGTGCCCTCAACACAGCCCTTCGGGGAGACCACTGCCCTGCTGTGGGTTCGGCGCCTGGAACCTCCTGGGACCTAACCCTAACCCTACCCCGAACCGTTACCCTCCACCGAAACGTAAGCCTTCCTCGTTCCCTTATCCTGCATTTGAGCCGCTTCTGGCATGGGCCCTCACTTCAGCCCTCGAGGGAGATCACGAGACCGGAGTCGCTTCGGCCCTGGCGTCGTCCCTGGACCGAACCCTAACCCTAGCTAAGGCTCTCTCCTCATGGGGACCCAATTCCAAGGTCGGACAGCATCACGCGCATAGGGAACACAAGCGGTGCAGGCTGACTCGGCAAGGAACCTGGAAGCTCACCATGTCGTTTCCCAGGCCCGGCTGCAGCTCCCGAGAGGATTCCGGAGGCCTCCTCGACCAGGGGCTAATCGACGTGTGTGGCCTTGGCAGCCAAAGAGGGATCCTGACCGACACCGTCCTTTGTGCCCTCAACTCAGACCTTCGGGGAGACCACTGCCCGGCTGTGAGTTCAGCGCCTGGAACCTCCTGGGACCTAACCCTAACCCTAACCCTACCCCGAACCAGGACCCTCCACCGAAACCTAAGCCTGCCTCGACACCTAATCCTGCATTTGAGCCGCCTCCTGGCATGGGCCCTCACTTCAGCCCTCGAGGGAGATCACGAGACCGGAGTCGCTTCGGCCCTGGCGACGTCCCTGGACCGAACCCTAACCCTAGCTAAGGCTCTCTCCTCATGGGGACCCAATAACAAGGTCGGACAGCATCACGCGCCTGGGGTCCAGAAGCGGTGCAGGCTGACTCGGCATGGAACTTGGAATCTCACCATGTCGTTTCCCAGGCCCGGCTGCAGCTCCAGAGAGGATTCCGGAGGCCTCCTCGACCAGGGGCTTATCGACGTGTGTGGCCTTGACAGCCAGGGAGGGACCCTGACGGGCACCGTCCCGTGTGCCCTCAACTCAGCCCTTCGGGGAGACCACTGCCCTGCTGTGAGTTCGGCGCCTGGAACCTCCTGGGACCTAACCCTAACCCTAACCCTACCCGAACCGTTTCCCTCCACAGAAACCTAAGCCTGCCTCATTCCCATATCCTGCATTTGAGCCGCCTTCTGGCATGGCCCCTCACTTCAGCCCTCGAGGGAGATCACGAGACCAGAGTCGCTTCGGCCCTGGCGTCGTCCCTGGACCGAACCCTAACCCTAGCTATGGCTCTCTCCTCATGGGGACCCAATTCCAAGGTCGGACAGCATCACGCGCATAGGGAACACAAGCGGTGCAGGCTGACTCGGCAAGGAACCTGGAAGCTCACCATGTCGTTTCCCAGGCCCGGCTGCAGCTCCCGAGAGGATTTCGGAGGCCTCCGCGACCAAAGGCTTATCGAGGTGTGTGGTCTTGTCAGCCAAAGAGGGACCTGACCGGCACCGTCTCTTGTGCCCTCAACTCACCCCTTCGGGGAGACCACTGCCCTGCTGTGAGTTCAGCGCCTGGAACCTCCTGGGACCTAACCCTAACCCTAACCCAACCCCGAACCAGGACCCTCCACCGAAACCTAAGCCTGCCTCGACACCTAATCCTGCATTTGAGCCGCCTCCTGGCATGGGCCCTCACTTCAGCCCTCGAGGGAGATCACGAGACCGGAGTCGCTTCGGCCCTGGCGACGTCCCTGGACCGAACCCTAACCCTAGCTAAGGCTCTCTCCTCACGTGGACCCAATTCCAAGGTCGGACAGCATCAAGCACCTGGGGTCCAGAAGCGGTGCAGGCTGACTCGGCATGGAACTTGGAATCTCAGCATGTCGTTTCCCAGACCCGGCTGCAGCTCCCGAGAGGATTCCGGAGGCCTCCTCGACCAGGGGCTTATTGACGAGTGTGTTCTTGGCAGCCAAATAGGGACCCTGACCGGCACCATCCCATGTGCCCTCAACTCACCCCTTCGGGTAGACCACTGCCCTTCTGTGAGTTCAGCGCCTGGAACCTCCTGGGAACTAAACCTAACCATAACCCTACCCCGAACCAGGACCCTCCACCGAAACCTAACCCTGCCTCGACAACTAATCCTGCATTTGAGCCGCCTCCTGGCATGGGCCCTCACTTCAGCCCTCGAGGGAGATCACGAGACCGGAGTCGCTTTGGCCCTGGCAACGTCCCTGGACCGATCCCTAACCCTAGGTAAGGCTCTCTCCTCATGTGGACCCAATTCCAAGGTCGGACAGCATCACGCGCCTGCGGTCCAGAAGCGGTGCAGGGTGACTCACCATGGAAACTGGAATCTCACAATGTCGTTTCCCAGGCCCGGCTGCAGCTCCGAGAGGATTCCGGAGGCCTCCTCGACCAAGGACTTATCGACGTGTGTGGCCTTGGCAGCCAAAGAGGTATCCTGACCGGCACCGTCCTTTGTGCCCGCAACTAAGCCCTTCGGGGAGACCACTGCCCTGCTGTGGGTTCGGCACCTGGAACCTCCTGGGAACTAACCCTCACCCTAACCCTACCCCGAACCGTTACCCTCCACTGAAACCTAAGCCTGCCTCGATCCCTAATCCTGCATTTGAGCCGCCTTCTGGCATGGGCCCACACTTCAGCCCTCGAGGGAGATCACGAGAGCGGAGTCGCTTCGGCCCTGGCATCGTCCCTGGACTGAACCCTAACCCTAGCTAAGGCTCTCTCCTCATGGGGACCCAATTCCAAGGTCAGACAGCATCACGTGCATAGGGAACAGAAGCGGTGCAGGCTGACTCGGCAAGGAACCTGGAAGCTCACTATGTCGTTTCCCAGGCCCGGCTGCAGCTCCCGAGAGGATTCCTGGAGGCCTCCTCGACCAGGGTCTTATCGACGTGTGTGGCCTTGACAGCCAGGGAGGGACCCTGACCGGCACCGTCCCTTGTGCCCTCAACACAGCCCTTCGGGGAGACCACTGCCCTGCTGTGGGTTCGGCGCCTGGAACCTCCTGGGACCTAACCCTAACCCTACCCCGAACCGTTACCCTCCACCGAAACGTAAGCCTTCCTCGTTCCCTTATCCTGCATTTGAGCCGCTTCTGGCATGGGCCCTCACTTCAGCCCTCGAGGGAGATCACGAGACCGGAGTCGCTTCGGCCCTGGCGTCGTCCCTGGACCGAACCCTAACCCTAGCTAAGGCTCTCTCCTCATGGGGACCCAATTCCAAGGTCGGACAGCATCACGCGCATAGGGAACACAAGCGGTGCAGGCTGACTCGGCAAGGAACCTGGAAGCTCACCATGTCGTTTCCCAGGCCCGGCTGCAGCTCCCGAGAGGATTCCGGAGGCCTCCTCGACCAGGGGCTAATCGACGTGTGTGGCCTTGGCAGCCAAAGAGGGATCCTGACCGACACCGTCCTTTGTGCCCTCAACTCAGACCTTCGGGGAGACCACTGCCCGGCTGTGAGTTCAGCGCCTGGAACCTCCTGGGACCTAACCCTAACCCTAACCCTACCCCGAACCAGGACCCTCCACCGAAACCTAAGCCTGCCTCGACACCTAATCCTGCATTTGAGCCGCCTCCTGGCATGGGCCCTCACTTCAGCCCTCGAGGGAGATCACGAGACCGGAGTCGCTTCGGCCCTGGCGACGTCCCTGGACCGAACCCTAACCCTAGCTAAGGCTCTCTCCTCATGGGGACCCAATAACAAGGTCGGACAGCATCACGCGCCTGGGGTCCAGAAGCGGTGCAGGCTGACTCGGCATGGAACTTGGAATCTCACCATGTCGTTTCCCAGGCCCGGCTGCAGCTCCAGAGAGGATTCCGGAGGCCTCCTCGACCAGGGGCTTATCGACGTGTGTGGCCTTGACAGCCAGGGAGGGACCCTGACGGGCACCGTCCCGTGTGCCCTCAACTCAGCCCTTCGGGGAGACCACTGCCCTGCTGTGAGTTCGGCGCCTGGAACCTCCTGGGACCTAACCCTAACCCTAACCCTACCCGAACCGTTTCCCTCCACAGAAACCTAAGCCTGCCTCATTCCCATATCCTGCATTTGAGCCGCCTTCTGGCATGGCCCCTCACTTCAGCCCTCGAGGGAGATCACGAGACCAGAGTCGCTTCGGCCCTGGCGTCGTCCCTGGACCGAACCCTAACCCTAGCTATGGCTCTCTCCTCATGGGGACCCAATTCCAAGGTCGGACAGCATCACGCGCATAGGGAACACAAGCGGTGCAGGCTGACTCGGCAAGGAACCTGGAAGCTCACCATGTCGTTTCCCAGGCCCGGCTGCAGCTCCCGAGAGGATTTCGGAGGCCTCCGCGACCAAAGGCTTATCGAGGTGTGTGGTCTTGTCAGCCAAAGAGGGACCTGACCGGCACCGTCTCTTGTGCCCTCAACTCACCCCTTCGGGGAGACCACTGCCCTGCTGTGAGTTCAGCGCCTGGAACCTCCTGGGACCTAACCCTAACCCTAACCCAACCCCGAACCAGGACCCTCCACCGAAACCTAAGCCTGCCTCGACACCTAATCCTGCATTTGAGCCGCCTCCTGGCATGGGCCCTCACTTCAGCCCTCGAGGGAGATCACGAGACCGGAGTCGCTTCGGCCCTGGCGACGTCCCTGGACCGAACCCTAACCCTAGCTAAGGCTCTCTCCTCACGTGGACCCAATTCCAAGGTCGGACAGCATCAAGCACCTGGGGTCCAGAAGCGGTGCAGGCTGACTCGGCATGGAACTTGGAATCTCAGCATGTCGTTTCCCAGACCCGGCTGCAGCTCCCGAGAGGATTCCGGAGGCCTCCTCGACCAGGGGCTTATTGACGAGTGTGTTCTTGGCAGCCAAATAGGGACCCTGACCGGCACCATCCCATGTGCCCTCAACTCACCCCTTCGGGTAGACCACTGCCCTTCTGTGAGTTCAGCGCCTGGAACCTCCTGGGAACTAAACCTAACCATAACCCTACCCCGAACCAGGACCCTCCACCGAAACCTAACCCTGCCTCGACAACTAATCCTGCATTTGAGCCGCCTCCTGGCATGGGCCCTCACTTCAGCCCTCGAGGGAGATCACGAGACCGGAGTCGCTTTGGCCCTGGCAACGTCCCTGGACCGATCCCTAACCCTAGGTAAGGCTCTCTCCTCATGTGGACCCAATTCCAAGGTCGGACAGCATCACGCGCCTGCGGTCCAGAAGCGGTGCAGGGTGACTCACCATGGAAACTGGAATCTCACAATGTCGTTTCCCAGGCCCGGCTGCAGCTCCGAGAGGATTCCGGAGGCCTCCTCGACCAAGGACTTATCGACGTGTGTGGCCTTGGCAGCCAAAGAGGTATCCTGACCGGCACCGTCCTTTGTGCCCGCAACTAAGCCCTTCGGGGAGACCACTGCCCTGCTGTGGGTTCGGCACCTGGAACCTCCTGGGAACTAACCCTCACCCTAACCCTACCCCGAACCGTTACCCTCCACTGAAACCTAAGCCTGCCTCGATCCCTAATCCTGCATTTGAGCCGCCTTCTGGCATGGGCCCACACTTCAGCCCTCGAGGGAGATCACGAGAGCGGAGTCGCTTCGGCCCTGGCATCGTCCCTGGACTGAACCCTAACCCTAGCTAAGGCTCTCTCCTCATGGGGACCCAATTCCAAGGTCAGACAGCATCACGTGCATAGGGAACAGAAGCGGTGCAGGCTGACTCGGCAAGGAACCTGGAAGCTCACTATGTCGTTTCCCAGGCCCGGCTGCAGCTCCCGAGAGGATTCCTGGAGGCCTCCTCGACCAGGGTCTTATCGACGTGTGTGGCCTTGACAGCCAGGGAGGGACCCTGACCGGCACCGTCCCTTGTGCCCTCAACACAGCCCTTCGGGGAGACCACTGCCCTGCTGTGGGTTCGGCGCCTGGAACCTCCTGGGACCTAACCCTAACCCTACCCCGAACCGTTACCCTCCACCGAAACGTAAGCCTTCCTCGTTCCCTTATCCTGCATTTGAGCCGCTTCTGGCATGGGCCCTCACTTCAGCCCTCGAGGGAGATCACGAGACCGGAGTCGCTTCGGCCCTGGCGTCGTCCCTGGACCGAACCCTAACCCTAGCTAAGGCTCTCTCCTCATGGGGACCCAATTCCAAGGTCGGACAGCATCACGCGCATAGGGAACACAAGCGGTGCAGGCTGACTCGGCAAGGAACCTGGAAGCTCACCATGTCGTTTCCCAGGCCCGGCTGCAGCTCCCGAGAGGATTCCGGAGGCCTCCTCGACCAGGGGCTAATCGACGTGTGTGGCCTTGGCAGCCAAAGAGGGATCCTGACCGACACCGTCCTTTGTGCCCTCAACTCAGACCTTCGGGGAGACCACTGCCCGGCTGTGAGTTCAGCGCCTGGAACCTCCTGGGACCTAACCCTAACCCTAACCCTACCCCGAACCAGGACCCTCCACCGAAACCTAAGCCTGCCTCGACACCTAATCCTGCATTTGAGCCGCCTCCTGGCATGGGCCCTCACTTCAGCCCTCGAGGGAGATCACGAGACCGGAGTCGCTTCGGCCCTGGCGACGTCCCTGGACCGAACCCTAACCCTAGCTAAGGCTCTCTCCTCATGGGGACCCAATAACAAGGTCGGACAGCATCACGCGCCTGGGGTCCAGAAGCGGTGCAGGCTGACTCGGCATGGAACTTGGAATCTCACCATGTCGTTTCCCAGGCCCGGCTGCAGCTCCAGAGAGGATTCCGGAGGCCTCCTCGACCAGGGGCTTATCGACGTGTGTGGCCTTGACAGCCAGGGAGGGACCCTGACGGGCACCGTCCCGTGTGCCCTCAACTCAGCCCTTCGGGGAGACCACTGCCCTGCTGTGAGTTCGGCGCCTGGAACCTCCTGGGACCTAACCCTAACCCTAACCCTACCCGAACCGTTTCCCTCCACAGAAACCTAAGCCTGCCTCATTCCCATATCCTGCATTTGAGCCGCCTTCTGGCATGGCCCCTCACTTCAGCCCTCGAGGGAGATCACGAGACCAGAGTCGCTTCGGCCCTGGCGTCGTCCCTGGACCGAACCCTAACCCTAGCTATGGCTCTCTCCTCATGGGGACCCAATTCCAAGGTCGGACAGCATCACGCGCATAGGGAACACAAGCGGTGCAGGCTGACTCGGCAAGGAACCTGGAAGCTCACCATGTCGTTTCCCAGGCCCGGCTGCAGCTCCCGAGAGGATTTCGGAGGCCTCCGCGACCAAAGGCTTATCGAGGTGTGTGGTCTTGTCAGCCAAAGAGGGACCTGACCGGCACCGTCTCTTGTGCCCTCAACTCACCCCTTCGGGGAGACCACTGCCCTGCTGTGAGTTCAGCGCCTGGAACCTCCTGGGACCTAACCCTAACCCTAACCCAACCCCGAACCAGGACCCTCCACCGAAACCTAAGCCTGCCTCGACACCTAATCCTGCATTTGAGCCGCCTCCTGGCATGGGCCCTCACTTCAGCCCTCGAGGGAGATCACGAGACCGGAGTCGCTTCGGCCCTGGCGACGTCCCTGGACCGAACCCTAACCCTAGCTAAGGCTCTCTCCTCACGTGGACCCAATTCCAAGGTCGGACAGCATCAAGCACCTGGGGTCCAGAAGCGGTGCAGGCTGACTCGGCATGGAACTTGGAATCTCAGCATGTCGTTTCCCAGACCCGGCTGCAGCTCCCGAGAGGATTCCGGAGGCCTCCTCGACCAGGGGCTTATTGACGAGTGTGTTCTTGGCAGCCAAATAGGGACCCTGACCGGCACCATCCCATGTGCCCTCAACTCACCCCTTCGGGTAGACCACTGCCCTTCTGTGAGTTCAGCGCCTGGAACCTCCTGGGAACTAAACCTAACCATAACCCTACCCCGAACCAGGACCCTCCACCGAAACCTAACCCTGCCTCGACAACTAATCCTGCATTTGAGCCGCCTCCTGGCATGGGCCCTCACTTCAGCCCTCGAGGGAGATCACGAGACCGGAGTCGCTTTGGCCCTGGCAACGTCCCTGGACCGATCCCTAACCCTAGGTAAGGCTCTCTCCTCATGTGGACCCAATTCCAAGGTCGGACAGCATCACGCGCCTGCGGTCCAGAAGCGGTGCAGGGTGACTCACCATGGAAACTGGAATCTCACAATGTCGTTTCCCAGGCCCGGCTGCAGCTCCGAGAGGATTCCGGAGGCCTCCTCGACCAAGGACTTATCGACGTGTGTGGCCTTGGCAGCCAAAGAGGTATCCTGACCGGCACCGTCCTTTGTGCCCGCAACTAAGCCCTTCGGGGAGACCACTGCCCTGCTGTGGGTTCGGCACCTGGAACCTCCTGGGAACTAACCCTCACCCTAACCCTACCCCGAACCGTTACCCTCCACTGAAACCTAAGCCTGCCTCGATCCCTAATCCTGCATTTGAGCCGCCTTCTGGCATGGGCCCACACTTCAGCCCTCGAGGGAGATCACGAGAGCGGAGTCGCTTCGGCCCTGGCATCGTCCCTGGACTGAACCCTAACCCTAGCTAAGGCTCTCTCCTCATGGGGACCCAATTCCAAGGTCAGACAGCATCACGTGCATAGGGAACAGAAGCGGTGCAGGCTGACTCGGCAAGGAACCTGGAAGCTCACTATGTCGTTTCCCAGGCCCGGCTGCAGCTCCCGAGAGGATTCCTGGAGGCCTCCTCGACCAGGGTCTTATCGACGTGTGTGGCCTTGACAGCCAGGGAGGGACCCTGACCGGCACCGTCCCTTGTGCCCTCAACACAGCCCTTCGGGGAGACCACTGCCCTGCTGTGGGTTCGGCGCCTGGAACCTCCTGGGACCTAACCCTAACCCTACCCCGAACCGTTACCCTCCACCGAAACGTAAGCCTTCCTCGTTCCCTTATCCTGCATTTGAGCCGCTTCTGGCATGGGCCCTCACTTCAGCCCTCGAGGGAGATCACGAGACCGGAGTCGCTTCGGCCCTGGCGTCGTCCCTGGACCGAACCCTAACCCTAGCTAAGGCTCTCTCCTCATGGGGACCCAATTCCAAGGTCGGACAGCATCACGCGCATAGGGAACACAAGCGGTGCAGGCTGACTCGGCAAGGAACCTGGAAGCTCACCATGTCGTTTCCCAGGCCCGGCTGCAGCTCCCGAGAGGATTCCGGAGGCCTCCTCGACCAGGGGCTAATCGACGTGTGTGGCCTTGGCAGCCAAAGAGGGATCCTGACCGACACCGTCCTTTGTGCCCTCAACTCAGACCTTCGGGGAGACCACTGCCCGGCTGTGAGTTCAGCGCCTGGAACCTCCTGGGACCTAACCCTAACCCTAACCCTACCCCGAACCAGGACCCTCCACCGAAACCTAAGCCTGCCTCGACACCTAATCCTGCATTTGAGCCGCCTCCTGGCATGGGCCCTCACTTCAGCCCTCGAGGGAGATCACGAGACCGGAGTCGCTTCGGCCCTGGCGACGTCCCTGGACCGAACCCTAACCCTAGCTAAGGCTCTCTCCTCATGGGGACCCAATAACAAGGTCGGACAGCATCACGCGCCTGGGGTCCAGAAGCGGTGCAGGCTGACTCGGCATGGAACTTGGAATCTCACCATGTCGTTTCCCAGGCCCGGCTGCAGCTCCAGAGAGGATTCCGGAGGCCTCCTCGACCAGGGGCTTATCGACGTGTGTGGCCTTGACAGCCAGGGAGGGACCCTGACGGGCACCGTCCCGTGTGCCCTCAACTCAGCCCTTCGGGGAGACCACTGCCCTGCTGTGAGTTCGGCGCCTGGAACCTCCTGGGACCTAACCCTAACCCTAACCCTACCCGAACCGTTTCCCTCCACAGAAACCTAAGCCTGCCTCATTCCCATATCCTGCATTTGAGCCGCCTTCTGGCATGGCCCCTCACTTCAGCCCTCGAGGGAGATCACGAGACCAGAGTCGCTTCGGCCCTGGCGTCGTCCCTGGACCGAACCCTAACCCTAGCTATGGCTCTCTCCTCATGGGGACCCAATTCCAAGGTCGGACAGCATCACGCGCATAGGGAACACAAGCGGTGCAGGCTGACTCGGCAAGGAACCTGGAAGCTCACCATGTCGTTTCCCAGGCCCGGCTGCAGCTCCCGAGAGGATTTCGGAGGCCTCCGCGACCAAAGGCTTATCGAGGTGTGTGGTCTTGTCAGCCAAAGAGGGACCTGACCGGCACCGTCTCTTGTGCCCTCAACTCACCCCTTCGGGGAGACCACTGCCCTGCTGTGAGTTCAGCGCCTGGAACCTCCTGGGACCTAACCCTAACCCTAACCCAACCCCGAACCAGGACCCTCCACCGAAACCTAAGCCTGCCTCGACACCTAATCCTGCATTTGAGCCGCCTCCTGGCATGGGCCCTCACTTCAGCCCTCGAGGGAGATCACGAGACCGGAGTCGCTTCGGCCCTGGCGACGTCCCTGGACCGAACCCTAACCCTAGCTAAGGCTCTCTCCTCACGTGGACCCAATTCCAAGGTCGGACAGCATCAAGCACCTGGGGTCCAGAAGCGGTGCAGGCTGACTCGGCATGGAACTTGGAATCTCAGCATGTCGTTTCCCAGACCCGGCTGCAGCTCCCGAGAGGATTCCGGAGGCCTCCTCGACCAGGGGCTTATTGACGAGTGTGTTCTTGGCAGCCAAATAGGGACCCTGACCGGCACCATCCCATGTGCCCTCAACTCACCCCTTCGGGTAGACCACTGCCCTTCTGTGAGTTCAGCGCCTGGAACCTCCTGGGAACTAAACCTAACCATAACCCTACCCCGAACCAGGACCCTCCACCGAAACCTAACCCTGCCTCGACAACTAATCCTGCATTTGAGCCGCCTCCTGGCATGGGCCCTCACTTCAGCCCTCGAGGGAGATCACGAGACCGGAGTCGCTTTGGCCCTGGCAACGTCCCTGGACCGATCCCTAACCCTAGGTAAGGCTCTCTCCTCATGTGGACCCAATTCCAAGGTCGGACAGCATCACGCGCCTGCGGTCCAGAAGCGGTGCAGGGTGACTCACCATGGAAACTGGAATCTCACAATGTCGTTTCCCAGGCCCGGCTGCAGCTCCGAGAGGATTCCGGAGGCCTCCTCGACCAAGGACTTATCGACGTGTGTGGCCTTGGCAGCCAAAGAGGTATCCTGACCGGCACCGTCCTTTGTGCCCGCAACTAAGCCCTTCGGGGAGACCACTGCCCTGCTGTGGGTTCGGCACCTGGAACCTCCTGGGAACTAACCCTCACCCTAACCCTACCCCGAACCGTTACCCTCCACTGAAACCTAAGCCTGCCTCGATCCCTAATCCTGCATTTGAGCCGCCTTCTGGCATGGGCCCACACTTCAGCCCTCGAGGGAGATCACGAGAGCGGAGTCGCTTCGGCCCTGGCATCGTCCCTGGACTGAACCCTAACCCTAGCTAAGGCTCTCTCCTCATGGGGACCCAATTCCAAGGTCAGACAGCATCACGTGCATAGGGAACAGAAGCGGTGCAGGCTGACTCGGCAAGGAACCTGGAAGCTCACTATGTCGTTTCCCAGGCCCGGCTGCAGCTCCCGAGAGGATTCCTGGAGGCCTCCTCGACCAGGGTCTTATCGACGTGTGTGGCCTTGACAGCCAGGGAGGGACCCTGACCGGCACCGTCCCTTGTGCCCTCAACACAGCCCTTCGGGGAGACCACTGCCCTGCTGTGGGTTCGGCGCCTGGAACCTCCTGGGACCTAACCCTAACCCTACCCCGAACCGTTACCCTCCACCGAAACGTAAGCCTTCCTCGTTCCCTTATCCTGCATTTGAGCCGCTTCTGGCATGGGCCCTCACTTCAGCCCTCGAGGGAGATCACGAGACCGGAGTCGCTTCGGCCCTGGCGTCGTCCCTGGACCGAACCCTAACCCTAGCTAAGGCTCTCTCCTCATGGGGACCCAATTCCAAGGTCGGACAGCATCACGCGCATAGGGAACACAAGCGGTGCAGGCTGACTCGGCAAGGAACCTGGAAGCTCACCATGTCGTTTCCCAGGCCCGGCTGCAGCTCCCGAGAGGATTCCGGAGGCCTCCTCGACCAGGGGCTAATCGACGTGTGTGGCCTTGGCAGCCAAAGAGGGATCCTGACCGACACCGTCCTTTGTGCCCTCAACTCAGACCTTCGGGGAGACCACTGCCCGGCTGTGAGTTCAGCGCCTGGAACCTCCTGGGACCTAACCCTAACCCTAACCCTACCCCGAACCAGGACCCTCCACCGAAACCTAAGCCTGCCTCGACACCTAATCCTGCATTTGAGCCGCCTCCTGGCATGGGCCCTCACTTCAGCCCTCGAGGGAGATCACGAGACCGGAGTCGCTTCGGCCCTGGCGACGTCCCTGGACCGAACCCTAACCCTAGCTAAGGCTCTCTCCTCATGGGGACCCAATAACAAGGTCGGACAGCATCACGCGCCTGGGGTCCAGAAGCGGTGCAGGCTGACTCGGCATGGAACTTGGAATCTCACCATGTCGTTTCCCAGGCCCGGCTGCAGCTCCAGAGAGGATTCCGGAGGCCTCCTCGACCAGGGGCTTATCGACGTGTGTGGCCTTGACAGCCAGGGAGGGACCCTGACGGGCACCGTCCCGTGTGCCCTCAACTCAGCCCTTCGGGGAGACCACTGCCCTGCTGTGAGTTCGGCGCCTGGAACCTCCTGGGACCTAACCCTAACCCTAACCCTACCCGAACCGTTTCCCTCCACAGAAACCTAAGCCTGCCTCATTCCCATATCCTGCATTTGAGCCGCCTTCTGGCATGGCCCCTCACTTCAGCCCTCGAGGGAGATCACGAGACCAGAGTCGCTTCGGCCCTGGCGTCGTCCCTGGACCGAACCCTAACCCTAGCTATGGCTCTCTCCTCATGGGGACCCAATTCCAAGGTCGGACAGCATCACGCGCATAGGGAACACAAGCGGTGCAGGCTGACTCGGCAAGGAACCTGGAAGCTCACCATGTCGTTTCCCAGGCCCGGCTGCAGCTCCCGAGAGGATTTCGGAGGCCTCCGCGACCAAAGGCTTATCGAGGTGTGTGGTCTTGTCAGCCAAAGAGGGACCTGACCGGCACCGTCTCTTGTGCCCTCAACTCACCCCTTCGGGGAGACCACTGCCCTGCTGTGAGTTCAGCGCCTGGAACCTCCTGGGACCTAACCCTAACCCTAACCCAACCCCGAACCAGGACCCTCCACCGAAACCTAAGCCTGCCTCGACACCTAATCCTGCATTTGAGCCGCCTCCTGGCATGGGCCCTCACTTCAGCCCTCGAGGGAGATCACGAGACCGGAGTCGCTTCGGCCCTGGCGACGTCCCTGGACCGAACCCTAACCCTAGCTAAGGCTCTCTCCTCACGTGGACCCAATTCCAAGGTCGGACAGCATCAAGCACCTGGGGTCCAGAAGCGGTGCAGGCTGACTCGGCATGGAACTTGGAATCTCAGCATGTCGTTTCCCAGACCCGGCTGCAGCTCCCGAGAGGATTCCGGAGGCCTCCTCGACCAGGGGCTTATTGACGAGTGTGTTCTTGGCAGCCAAATAGGGACCCTGACCGGCACCATCCCATGTGCCCTCAACTCACCCCTTCGGGTAGACCACTGCCCTTCTGTGAGTTCAGCGCCTGGAACCTCCTGGGAACTAAACCTAACCATAACCCTACCCCGAACCAGGACCCTCCACCGAAACCTAACCCTGCCTCGACAACTAATCCTGCATTTGAGCCGCCTCCTGGCATGGGCCCTCACTTCAGCCCTCGAGGGAGATCACGAGACCGGAGTCGCTTTGGCCCTGGCAACGTCCCTGGACCGATCCCTAACCCTAGGTAAGGCTCTCTCCTCATGTGGACCCAATTCCAAGGTCGGACAGCATCACGCGCCTGCGGTCCAGAAGCGGTGCAGGGTGACTCACCATGGAAACTGGAATCTCACAATGTCGTTTCCCAGGCCCGGCTGCAGCTCCGAGAGGATTCCGGAGGCCTCCTCGACCAAGGACTTATCGACGTGTGTGGCCTTGGCAGCCAAAGAGGTATCCTGACCGGCACCGTCCTTTGTGCCCGCAACTAAGCCCTTCGGGGAGACCACTGCCCTGCTGTGGGTTCGGCACCTGGAACCTCCTGGGAACTAACCCTCACCCTAACCCTACCCCGAACCGTTACCCTCCACTGAAACCTAAGCCTGCCTCGATCCCTAATCCTGCATTTGAGCCGCCTTCTGGCATGGGCCCACACTTCAGCCCTCGAGGGAGATCACGAGAGCGGAGTCGCTTCGGCCCTGGCATCGTCCCTGGACTGAACCCTAACCCTAGCTAAGGCTCTCTCCTCATGGGGACCCAATTCCAAGGTCAGACAGCATCACGTGCATAGGGAACAGAAGCGGTGCAGGCTGACTCGGCAAGGAACCTGGAAGCTCACTATGTCGTTTCCCAGGCCCGGCTGCAGCTCCCGAGAGGATTCCTGGAGGCCTCCTCGACCAGGGTCTTATCGACGTGTGTGGCCTTGACAGCCAGGGAGGGACCCTGACCGGCACCGTCCCTTGTGCCCTCAACACAGCCCTTCGGGGAGACCACTGCCCTGCTGTGGGTTCGGCGCCTGGAACCTCCTGGGACCTAACCCTAACCCTACCCCGAACCGTTACCCTCCACCGAAACGTAAGCCTTCCTCGTTCCCTTATCCTGCATTTGAGCCGCTTCTGGCATGGGCCCTCACTTCAGCCCTCGAGGGAGATCACGAGACCGGAGTCGCTTCGGCCCTGGCGTCGTCCCTGGACCGAACCCTAACCCTAGCTAAGGCTCTCTCCTCATGGGGACCCAATTCCAAGGTCGGACAGCATCACGCGCATAGGGAACAGAAGCGGTGCAGGCTGACTCGGCAAGGAACCTGGAAGCTCACCATGTCGTTTCCCAGGCCCGGCTGCAGCTCCCGAGAGGATTCCGGAGGCCTCCTCGACCAGGGGCTAATCGACGTGTGTGGCCTTGGCAGCCAAAGAGGGATCCTGACCGACACCGTCCTTTGTGCCCTCAACTCAGACCTTCGGGGAGACCACTGCCCGGCTGTGAGTTCAGCGCCTGGAACCTCCTGGGACCTAACCCTAACCCTAACCCTACCCCGAACCAGGACCCTCCACCGAAACCTAAGCCTGCCTCGACACCTAATCCTGCATTTGAGCCGCCTCCTGGCATGGGCCCTCACTTCAGCCCTCGAGGGAGATCACGAGACCGGAGTCGCTTCGGCCCTGGCGACGTCCCTGGACCGAACCCTAACCCTAGCTAAGGCTCTCTCCTCATGGGGACCCAATAACAAGGTCGGACAGCATCACGCGCCTGGGGTCCAGAAGCGGTGCAGGCTGACTCGGCATGGAACTTGGAATCTCACCATGTCGTTTCCCAGGCCCGGCTGCAGCTCCAGAGAGGATTCCGGAGGCCTCCTCGACCAGGGGCTTATCGACGTGTGTGGCCTTGACAGCCAGGGAGGGACCCTGACGGGCACCGTCCCGTGTGCCCTCAACTCAGCCCTTCGGGGAGACCACTGCCCTGCTGTGAGTTCGGCGCCTGGAACCTCCTGGGACCTAACCCTAACCCTAACCCTACCCGAACCGTTTCCCTCCACAGAAACCTAAGCCTGCCTCATTCCCATATCCTGCATTTGAGCCGCCTTCTGGCATGGCCCCTCACTTCAGCCCTCGAGGGAGATCACGAGACCAGAGTCGCTTCGGCCCTGGCGTCGTCCCTGGACCGAACCCTAACCCTAGCTATGGCTCTCTCCTCATGGGGACCCAATTCCAAGGTCGGACAGCATCACGCGCATAGGGAACACAAGCGGTGCAGGCTGACTCGGCAAGGAACCTGGAAGCTCACCATGTCGTTTCCCAGGCCCGGCTGCAGCTCCCGAGAGGATTTCGGAGGCCTCCGCGACCAAAGGCTTATCGAGGTGTGTGGTCTTGTCAGCCAAAGAGGGACCTGACCGGCACCGTCTCTTGTGCCCTCAACTCACCCCTTCGGGGAGACCACTGCCCTGCTGTGAGTTCAGCGCCTGGAACCTCCTGGGACCTAACCCTAACCCTAACCCAACCCCGAACCAGGACCCTCCACCGAAACCTAAGCCTGCCTCGACACCTAATCCTGCATTTGAGCCGCCTCCTGGCATGGGCCCTCACTTCAGCCCTCGAGGGAGATCACGAGACCGGAGTCGCTTCGGCCCTGGCGACGTCCCTGGACCGAACCCTAACCCTAGCTAAGGCTCTCTCCTCACGTGGACCCAATTCCAAGGTCGGACAGCATCAAGCACCTGGGGTCCAGAAGCGGTGCAGGCTGACTCGGCATGGAACTTGGAATCTCAGCATGTCGTTTCCCAGACCCGGCTGCAGCTCCCGAGAGGATTCCGGAGGCCTCCTCGACCAGGGGCTTATTGACGAGTGTGTTCTTGGCAGCCAAATAGGGACCCTGACCGGCACCATCCCATGTGCCCTCAACTCACCCCTTCGGGTAGACCACTGCCCTTCTGTGAGTTCAGCGCCTGGAACCTCCTGGGAACTAAACCTAACCATAACCCTACCCCGAACCAGGACCCTCCACCGAAACCTAACCCTGCCTCGACAACTAATCCTGCATTTGAGCCGCCTCCTGGCATGGGCCCTCACTTCAGCCCTCGAGGGAGATCACGAGACCGGAGTCGCTTCGGCCCTGGCAACGTCCCTGGACCGAACCCTAACCCTAGCTAAGGCTCTCTCCTCATGTGGACCCAATTCCAAGGTCGGACAGCATCACGCGCCTGCGGTCCAGAAGCGGTGCAGGGTGACTCACCATGGAAACTGGAATCTCACAATGTCGTTTCCCAGGCCCGGCTGCAGCTCCGAGAGGATTCCGGAGGCCTCCTCGACCAAGGACTTATCGACGTGTGTGGCCTTGGCAGCCAAAGAGGTATCCTGACCGGCACCGTCCTTTGTGCCCGCAACTAAGCCCTTCGGGGAGACCACTGCCCTGCTGTGGGTTCGGCACCTGGAACCTCCTGGGAACTAACCCTCACCCTAACCCTACCCCGAACCGTTACCCTCCACTGAAACCTAAGCCTGCCTCGATCCCTAATCCTGCATTTGAGCCGCCTTCTGGCATGGGCCCTCACTTCAGCCCTCGAGGGAGATCACGAGAGCGGAGTCGCTTCGGCCCTGGCATCGTCCCTGGACCGAACCCTAACCCTAGCTAAGGCTCTCTCCTCATGGGGACCCAATTCCAAGGTCGGACAGCATCACGCGCATAGGGAACAGAAGCGGTGCAGGCTGACTCGGCAAGGAACCTGGAAGCTCACTATGTCGTTTCCCAGGCCCGGCTGCAGCTCCCGAGAGGATTCCGGAGGCCTCCTCGACCAGGGTCTTATCGACGTGTGTGGCCTTGACAGCCAAAGAGGGACCCTGACCGGCACCGTCCCTTTGTGCCCTCAACTCAGCCCTTCGGGGAGACCACTGCCCTGCTGTGAGTTCAGCGCCTGGAACCTCCTGGGACCTAACCCTAACCCTAACCCTACCCCGAACCAGGACCCTCCACCGAAACCTAAGCCTGCCTCGACACCTAATCCTGCATTTGAGCCGCCTCCTGGCATGGGCCCTCACTTCAGCCCTCGAGGGAGATCACGAGACCGGAGTCGCTTCGGCCCTGGCGACGTCCCTGGACCGAACCCTAACCCTAGCTAAGGCTCTCTCCTCATGGGGACCCAATTCCAAGGTCGGACAGCATCACGCGCCTGGGGTCCAGAAGCGGTGCAGGCTGACTCGGCATGGAACTTGGAATCTCACCATGTCGTTTCCCAGGCCCGGCTGCAGCTCCAGAGAGGATTCCGGAGGCCTCCTCGACCAGGGGCTTATCGACGTGTGTGGCCTTGACAGCCAGGGAGGGACCCTGACGGGCACCGTCCCGTGTGCCCTCAACTCAGCCCTTCGGGGAGACCACTGCCCTGCTGTGAGTTCGGCGCCTGGAACCTCCTGGGACCTAACCCTAACCCTAACCCTACCCGAACCGTTTCCCTCCACAGAAACCTAAGCCTGCCTCATTCCCATATCCTGCATTTGAGCCGCCTTCTGGCATGGCCCCTCACTTCAGCCCTCGAGGGAGATCACGAGACCAGAGTCGCTTCGGCCCTGGCGTCGTCCCTGGACCGAACCCTAACCCTAGCTATGGCTCTCTCCTCATGGGGACCCAATTCCAAGGTCGGACAGCATCACGCGCATAGGGAACACAAGCGGTGCAGGCTGACTCGGCAAGGAACCTGGAAGCTCACCATGTCGTTTCCCAGGCCCGGCTGCAGCTCCCGAGAGGATTTCGGAGGCCTCCGCGACCAAAGGCTTATCGAGGTGTGTGGTCTTGTCAGCCAAAGAGGGACCTGACCGGCACCGTCTCTTGTGCCCTCAACTCACCCCTTCGGGGAGACCACTGCCCTGCTGTGAGTTCAGCGCCTGGAACCTCCTGGGACCTAACCCTAACCCTAACCCAACCCCGAACCAGGACCCTCCACCGAAACCTAAGCCTGCCTCGACACCTAATCCTGCATTTGAGCCGCCTCCTGGCATGGGCCCTCACTTCAGCCCTCGAGGGAGATCACGAGACCGGAGTCGCTTCGGCCCTGGCGACGTCCCTGGACCGAACCCTAACCCTAGCTAAGGCTCTCTCCTCACGTGGACCCAATTCCAAGGTCGGACAGCATCAAGCACCTGGGGTCCAGAAGCGGTGCAGGCTGACTCGGCATGGAACTTGGAATCTCAGCATGTCGTTTCCCAGACCCGGCTGCAGCTCCCGAGAGGATTCCGGAGGCCTCCTCGACCAGGGGCTTATTGACGAGTGTGTTCTTGGCAGCCAAATAGGGACCCTGACCGGCACCATCCCATGTGCCCTCAACTCACCCCTTCGGGTAGACCACTGCCCTTCTGTGAGTTCAGCGCCTGGAACCTCCTGGGAACTAAACCTAACCATAACCCTACCCCGAACCAGGACCCTCCACCGAAACCTAACCCTGCCTCGACAACTAATCCTGCATTTGAGCCGCCTCCTGGCATGGGCCCTCACTTCAGCCCTCGAGGGAGATCACGAGACCGGAGTCGCTTTGGCCCTGGCAACGTCCCTGGACCGATCCCTAACCCTAGGTAAGGCTCTCTCCTCATGTGGACCCAATTCCAAGGTCGGACAGCATCACGCGCCTGCGGTCCAGAAGCGGTGCAGGGTGACTCACCATGGAAACTGGAATCTCACAATGTCGTTTCCCAGGCCCGGCTGCAGCTCCGAGAGGATTCCGGAGGCCTCCTCGACCAAGGACTTATCGACGTGTGTGGCCTTGGCAGCCAAAGAGGTATCCTGACCGGCACCGTCCTTTGTGCCCGCAACTAAGCCCTTCGGGGAGACCACTGCCCTGCTGTGGGTTCGGCACCTGGAACCTCCTGGGAACTAACCCTCACCCTAACCCTACCCCGAACCGTTACCCTCCACTGAAACCTAAGCCTGCCTCGATCCCTAATCCTGCATTTGAGCCGCCTTCTGGCATGGGCCCACACTTCAGCCCTCGAGGGAGATCACGAGAGCGGAGTCGCTTCGGCCCTGGCATCGTCCCTGGACTGAACCCTAACCCTAGCTAAGGCTCTCTCCTCATGGGGACCCAATTCCAAGGTCAGACAGCATCACGTGCATAGGGAACAGAAGCGGTGCAGGCTGACTCGGCAAGGAACCTGGAAGCTCACTATGTCGTTTCCCAGGCCCGGCTGCAGCTCCCGAGAGGATTCCTGGAGGCCTCCTCGACCAGGGTCTTATCGACGTGTGTGGCCTTGACAGCCAGGGAGGGACCCTGACCGGCACCGTCCCTTGTGCCCTCAACACAGCCCTTCGGGGAGACCACTGCCCTGCTGTGGGTTCGGCGCCTGGAACCTCCTGGGACCTAACCCTAACCCTACCCCGAACCGTTACCCTCCACCGAAACGTAAGCCTTCCTCGTTCCCTTATCCTGCATTTGAGCCGCTTCTGGCATGGGCCCTCACTTCAGCCCTCGAGGGAGATCACGAGACCGGAGTCGCTTCGGCCCTGGCGTCGTCCCTGGACCGAACCCTAACCCTAGCTAAGGCTCTCTCCTCATGGGGACCCAATTCCAAGGTCGGACAGCATCACGCGCATAGGGAACACAAGCGGTGCAGGCTGACTCGGCAAGGAACCTGGAAGCTCACCATGTCGTTTCCCAGGCCCGGCTGCAGCTCCCGAGAGGATTCCGGAGGCCTCCTCGACCAGGGGCTAATCGACGTGTGTGGCCTTGGCAGCCAAAGAGGGATCCTGACCGACACCGTCCTTTGTGCCCTCAACTCAGACCTTCGGGGAGACCACTGCCCGGCTGTGAGTTCAGCGCCTGGAACCTCCTGGGACCTAACCCTAACCCTAACCCTACCCCGAACCAGGACCCTCCACCGAAACCTAAGCCTGCCTCGACACCTAATCCTGCATTTGAGCCGCCTCCTGGCATGGGCCCTCACTTCAGCCCTCGAGGGAGATCACGAGACCGGAGTCGCTTCGGCCCTGGCGACGTCCCTGGACCGAACCCTAACCCTAGCTAAGGCTCTCTCCTCATGGGGACCCAATAACAAGGTCGGACAGCATCACGCGCCTGGGGTCCAGAAGCGGTGCAGGCTGACTCGGCATGGAACTTGGAATCTCACCATGTCGTTTCCCAGGCCCGGCTGCAGCTCCAGAGAGGATTCCGGAGGCCTCCTCGACCAGGGGCTTATCGACGTGTGTGGCCTTGACAGCCAGGGAGGGACCCTGACGGGCACCGTCCCGTGTGCCCTCAACTCAGCCCTTCGGGGAGACCACTGCCCTGCTGTGAGTTCGGCGCCTGGAACCTCCTGGGACCTAACCCTAACCCTAACCCTACCCGAACCGTTTCCCTCCACAGAAACCTAAGCCTGCCTCATTCCCATATCCTGCATTTGAGCCGCCTTCTGGCATGGCCCCTCACTTCAGCCCTCGAGGGAGATCACGAGACCAGAGTCGCTTCGGCCCTGGCGTCGTCCCTGGACCGAACCCTAACCCTAGCTATGGCTCTCTCCTCATGGGGACCCAATTCCAAGGTCGGACAGCATCACGCGCATAGGGAACACAAGCGGTGCAGGCTGACTCGGCAAGGAACCTGGAAGCTCACCATGTCGTTTCCCAGGCCCGGCTGCAGCTCCCGAGAGGATTTCGGAGGCCTCCGCGACCAAAGGCTTATCGAGGTGTGTGGTCTTGTCAGCCAAAGAGGGACCTGACCGGCACCGTCTCTTGTGCCCTCAACTCACCCCTTCGGGGAGACCACTGCCCTGCTGTGAGTTCAGCGCCTGGAACCTCCTGGGACCTAACCCTAACCCTAACCCAACCCCGAACCAGGACCCTCCACCGAAACCTAAGCCTGCCTCGACACCTAATCCTGCATTTGAGCCGCCTCCTGGCATGGGCCCTCACTTCAGCCCTCGAGGGAGATCACGAGACCGGAGTCGCTTCGGCCCTGGCGACGTCCCTGGACCGAACCCTAACCCTAGCTAAGGCTCTCTCCTCACGTGGACCCAATTCCAAGGTCGGACAGCATCAAGCACCTGGGGTCCAGAAGCGGTGCAGGCTGACTCGGCATGGAACTTGGAATCTCAGCATGTCGTTTCCCAGACCCGGCTGCAGCTCCCGAGAGGATTCCGGAGGCCTCCTCGACCAGGGGCTTATTGACGAGTGTGTTCTTGGCAGCCAAATAGGGACCCTGACCGGCACCATCCCATGTGCCCTCAACTCACCCCTTCGGGTAGACCACTGCCCTTCTGTGAGTTCAGCGCCTGGAACCTCCTGGGAACTAAACCTAACCATAACCCTACCCCGAACCAGGACCCTCCACCGAAACCTAACCCTGCCTCGACAACTAATCCTGCATTTGAGCCGCCTCCTGGCATGGGCCCTCACTTCAGCCCTCGAGGGAGATCACGAGACCGGAGTCGCTTTGGCCCTGGCAACGTCCCTGGACCGATCCCTAACCCTAGGTAAGGCTCTCTCCTCATGTGGACCCAATTCCAAGGTCGGACAGCATCACGCGCCTGCGGTCCAGAAGCGGTGCAGGGTGACTCACCATGGAAACTGGAATCTCACAATGTCGTTTCCCAGGCCCGGCTGCAGCTCCGAGAGGATTCCGGAGGCCTCCTCGACCAAGGACTTATCGACGTGTGTGGCCTTGGCAGCCAAAGAGGTATCCTGACCGGCACCGTCCTTTGTGCCCGCAACTAAGCCCTTCGGGGAGACCACTGCCCTGCTGTGGGTTCGGCACCTGGAACCTCCTGGGAACTAACCCTCACCCTAACCCTACCCCGAACCGTTACCCTCCACTGAAACCTAAGCCTGCCTCGATCCCTAATCCTGCATTTGAGCCGCCTTCTGGCATGGGCCCACACTTCAGCCCTCGAGGGAGATCACGAGAGCGGAGTCGCTTCGGCCCTGGCATCGTCCCTGGACTGAACCCTAACCCTAGCTAAGGCTCTCTCCTCATGGGGACCCAATTCCAAGGTCAGACAGCATCACGTGCATAGGGAACAGAAGCGGTGCAGGCTGACTCGGCAAGGAACCTGGAAGCTCACTATGTCGTTTCCCAGGCCCGGCTGCAGCTCCCGAGAGGATTCCTGGAGGCCTCCTCGACCAGGGTCTTATCGACGTGTGTGGCCTTGACAGCCAGGGAGGGACCCTGACCGGCACCGTCCCTTGTGCCCTCAACACAGCCCTTCGGGGAGACCACTGCCCTGCTGTGGGTTCGGCGCCTGGAACCTCCTGGGACCTAACCCTAACCCTACCCCGAACCGTTACCCTCCACCGAAACGTAAGCCTTCCTCGTTCCCTTATCCTGCATTTGAGCCGCTTCTGGCATGGGCCCTCACTTCAGCCCTCGAGGGAGATCACGAGACCGGAGTCGCTTCGGCCCTGGCGTCGTCCCTGGACCGAACCCTAACCCTAGCTAAGGCTCTCTCCTCATGGGGACCCAATTCCAAGGTCGGACAGCATCACGCGCATAGGGAACACAAGCGGTGCAGGCTGACTCGGCAAGGAACCTGGAAGCTCACCATGTCGTTTCCCAGGCCCGGCTGCAGCTCCCGAGAGGATTCCGGAGGCCTCCTCGACCAGGGGCTAATCGACGTGTGTGGCCTTGGCAGCCAAAGAGGGATCCTGACCGACACCGTCCTTTGTGCCCTCAACTCAGACCTTCGGGGAGACCACTGCCCGGCTGTGAGTTCAGCGCCTGGAACCTCCTGGGACCTAACCCTAACCCTAACCCTACCCCGAACCAGGACCCTCCACCGAAACCTAAGCCTGCCTCGACACCTAATCCTGCATTTGAGCCGCCTCCTGGCATGGGCCCTCACTTCAGCCCTCGAGGGAGATCACGAGACCGGAGTCGCTTCGGCCCTGGCGACGTCCCTGGACCGAACCCTAACCCTAGCTAAGGCTCTCTCCTCATGGGGACCCAATAACAAGGTCGGACAGCATCACGCGCCTGGGGTCCAGAAGCGGTGCAGGCTGACTCGGCATGGAACTTGGAATCTCACCATGTCGTTTCCCAGGCCCGGCTGCAGCTCCAGAGAGGATTCCGGAGGCCTCCTCGACCAGGGGCTTATCGACGTGTGTGGCCTTGACAGCCAGGGAGGGACCCTGACGGGCACCGTCCCGTGTGCCCTCAACTCAGCCCTTCGGGGAGACCACTGCCCTGCTGTGAGTTCGGCGCCTGGAACCTCCTGGGACCTAACCCTAACCCTAACCCTACCCGAACCGTTTCCCTCCACAGAAACCTAAGCCTGCCTCATTCCCATATCCTGCATTTGAGCCGCCTTCTGGCATGGCCCCTCACTTCAGCCCTCGAGGGAGATCACGAGACCAGAGTCGCTTCGGCCCTGGCGTCGTCCCTGGACCGAACCCTAACCCTAGCTATGGCTCTCTCCTCATGGGGACCCAATTCCAAGGTCGGACAGCATCACGCGCATAGGGAACACAAGCGGTGCAGGCTGACTCGGCAAGGAACCTGGAAGCTCACCATGTCGTTTCCCAGGCCCGGCTGCAGCTCCCGAGAGGATTTCGGAGGCCTCCGCGACCAAAGGCTTATCGAGGTGTGTGGTCTTGTCAGCCAAAGAGGGACCTGACCGGCACCGTCTCTTGTGCCCTCAACTCACCCCTTCGGGGAGACCACTGCCCTGCTGTGAGTTCAGCGCCTGGAACCTCCTGGGACCTAACCCTAACCCTAACCCAACCCCGAACCAGGACCCTCCACCGAAACCTAAGCCTGCCTCGACACCTAATCCTGCATTTGAGCCGCCTCCTGGCATGGGCCCTCACTTCAGCCCTCGAGGGAGATCACGAGACCGGAGTCGCTTCGGCCCTGGCGACGTCCCTGGACCGAACCCTAACCCTAGCTAAGGCTCTCTCCTCACGTGGACCCAATTCCAAGGTCGGACAGCATCAAGCACCTGGGGTCCAGAAGCGGTGCAGGCTGACTCGGCATGGAACTTGGAATCTCAGCATGTCGTTTCCCAGACCCGGCTGCAGCTCCCGAGAGGATTCCGGAGGCCTCCTCGACCAGGGGCTTATTGACGAGTGTGTTCTTGGCAGCCAAATAGGGACCCTGACCGGCACCATCCCATGTGCCCTCAACTCACCCCTTCGGGTAGACCACTGCCCTTCTGTGAGTTCAGCGCCTGGAACCTCCTGGGAACTAAACCTAACCATAACCCTACCCCGAACCAGGACCCTCCACCGAAACCTAACCCTGCCTCGACAACTAATCCTGCATTTGAGCCGCCTCCTGGCATGGGCCCTCACTTCAGCCCTCGAGGGAGATCACGAGACCGGAGTCGCTTTGGCCCTGGCAACGTCCCTGGACCGATCCCTAACCCTAGGTAAGGCTCTCTCCTCATGTGGACCCAATTCCAAGGTCGGACAGCATCACGCGCCTGCGGTCCAGAAGCGGTGCAGGGTGACTCACCATGGAAACTGGAATCTCACAATGTCGTTTCCCAGGCCCGGCTGCAGCTCCGAGAGGATTCCGGAGGCCTCCTCGACCAAGGACTTATCGACGTGTGTGGCCTTGGCAGCCAAAGAGGTATCCTGACCGGCACCGTCCTTTGTGCCCGCAACTAAGCCCTTCGGGGAGACCACTGCCCTGCTGTGGGTTCGGCACCTGGAACCTCCTGGGAACTAACCCTCACCCTAACCCTACCCCGAACCGTTACCCTCCACTGAAACCTAAGCCTGCCTCGATCCCTAATCCTGCATTTGAGCCGCCTTCTGGCATGGGCCCACACTTCAGCCCTCGAGGGAGATCACGAGAGCGGAGTCGCTTCGGCCCTGGCATCGTCCCTGGACTGAACCCTAACCCTAGCTAAGGCTCTCTCCTCATGGGGACCCAATTCCAAGGTCAGACAGCATCACGTGCATAGGGAACAGAAGCGGTGCAGGCTGACTCGGCAAGGAACCTGGAAGCTCACTATGTCGTTTCCCAGGCCCGGCTGCAGCTCCCGAGAGGATTCCTGGAGGCCTCCTCGACCAGGGTCTTATCGACGTGTGTGGCCTTGACAGCCAGGGAGGGACCCTGACCGGCACCGTCCCTTGTGCCCTCAACACAGCCCTTCGGGGAGACCACTGCCCTGCTGTGGGTTCGGCGCCTGGAACCTCCTGGGACCTAACCCTAACCCTACCCCGAACCGTTACCCTCCACCGAAACGTAAGCCTTCCTCGTTCCCTTATCCTGCATTTGAGCCGCTTCTGGCATGGGCCCTCACTTCAGCCCTCGAGGGAGATCACGAGACCGGAGTCGCTTCGGCCCTGGCGTCGTCCCTGGACCGAACCCTAACCCTAGCTAAGGCTCTCTCCTCATGGGGACCCAATTCCAAGGTCGGACAGCATCACGCGCATAGGGAACACAAGCGGTGCAGGCTGACTCGGCAAGGAACCTGGAAGCTCACCATGTCGTTTCCCAGGCCCGGCTGCAGCTCCCGAGAGGATTCCGGAGGCCTCCTCGACCAGGGGCTAATCGACGTGTGTGGCCTTGGCAGCCAAAGAGGGATCCTGACCGACACCGTCCTTTGTGCCCTCAACTCAGACCTTCGGGGAGACCACTGCCCGGCTGTGAGTTCAGCGCCTGGAACCTCCTGGGACCTAACCCTAACCCTAACCCTACCCCGAACCAGGACCCTCCACCGAAACCTAAGCCTGCCTCGACACCTAATCCTGCATTTGAGCCGCCTCCTGGCATGGGCCCTCACTTCAGCCCTCGAGGGAGATCACGAGACCGGAGTCGCTTCGGCCCTGGCGACGTCCCTGGACCGAACCCTAACCCTAGCTAAGGCTCTCTCCTCATGGGGACCCAATAACAAGGTCGGACAGCATCACGCGCCTGGGGTCCAGAAGCGGTGCAGGCTGACTCGGCATGGAACTTGGAATCTCACCATGTCGTTTCCCAGGCCCGGCTGCAGCTCCAGAGAGGATTCCGGAGGCCTCCTCGACCAGGGGCTTATCGACGTGTGTGGCCTTGACAGCCAGGGAGGGACCCTGACGGGCACCGTCCCGTGTGCCCTCAACTCAGCCCTTCGGGGAGACCACTGCCCTGCTGTGAGTTCGGCGCCTGGAACCTCCTGGGACCTAACCCTAACCCTAACCCTACCCGAACCGTTTCCCTCCACAGAAACCTAAGCCTGCCTCATTCCCATATCCTGCATTTGAGCCGCCTTCTGGCATGGCCCCTCACTTCAGCCCTCGAGGGAGATCACGAGACCAGAGTCGCTTCGGCCCTGGCGTCGTCCCTGGACCGAACCCTAACCCTAGCTATGGCTCTCTCCTCATGGGGACCCAATTCCAAGGTCGGACAGCATCACGCGCATAGGGAACACAAGCGGTGCAGGCTGACTCGGCAAGGAACCTGGAAGCTCACCATGTCGTTTCCCAGGCCCGGCTGCAGCTCCCGAGAGGATTTCGGAGGCCTCCGCGACCAAAGGCTTATCGAGGTGTGTGGTCTTGTCAGCCAAAGAGGGACCTGACCGGCACCGTCTCTTGTGCCCTCAACTCACCCCTTCGGGGAGACCACTGCCCTGCTGTGAGTTCAGCGCCTGGAACCTCCTGGGACCTAACCCTAACCCTAACCCAACCCCGAACCAGGACCCTCCACCGAAACCTAAGCCTGCCTCGACACCTAATCCTGCATTTGAGCCGCCTCCTGGCATGGGCCCTCACTTCAGCCCTCGAGGGAGATCACGAGACCGGAGTCGCTTCGGCCCTGGCGACGTCCCTGGACCGAACCCTAACCCTAGCTAAGGCTCTCTCCTCACGTGGACCCAATTCCAAGGTCGGACAGCATCAAGCACCTGGGGTCCAGAAGCGGTGCAGGCTGACTCGGCATGGAACTTGGAATCTCAGCATGTCGTTTCCCAGACCCGGCTGCAGCTCCCGAGAGGATTCCGGAGGCCTCCTCGACCAGGGGCTTATTGACGAGTGTGTTCTTGGCAGCCAAATAGGGACCCTGACCGGCACCATCCCATGTGCCCTCAACTCACCCCTTCGGGTAGACCACTGCCCTTCTGTGAGTTCAGCGCCTGGAACCTCCTGGGAACTAAACCTAACCATAACCCTACCCCGAACCAGGACCCTCCACCGAAACCTAACCCTGCCTCGACAACTAATCCTGCATTTGAGCCGCCTCCTGGCATGGGCCCTCACTTCAGCCCTCGAGGGAGATCACGAGACCGGAGTCGCTTTGGCCCTGGCAACGTCCCTGGACCGATCCCTAACCCTAGGTAAGGCTCTCTCCTCATGTGGACCCAATTCCAAGGTCGGACAGCATCACGCGCCTGCGGTCCAGAAGCGGTGCAGGGTGACTCACCATGGAAACTGGAATCTCACAATGTCGTTTCCCAGGCCCGGCTGCAGCTCCGAGAGGATTCCGGAGGCCTCCTCGACCAAGGACTTATCGACGTGTGTGGCCTTGGCAGCCAAAGAGGTATCCTGACCGGCACCGTCCTTTGTGCCCGCAACTAAGCCCTTCGGGGAGACCACTGCCCTGCTGTGGGTTCGGCACCTGGAACCTCCTGGGAACTAACCCTCACCCTAACCCTACCCCGAACCGTTACCCTCCACTGAAACCTAAGCCTGCCTCGATCCCTAATCCTGCATTTGAGCCGCCTTCTGGCATGGGCCCACACTTCAGCCCTCGAGGGAGATCACGAGAGCGGAGTCGCTTCGGCCCTGGCATCGTCCCTGGACTGAACCCTAACCCTAGCTAAGGCTCTCTCCTCATGGGGACCCAATTCCAAGGTCAGACAGCATCACGTGCATAGGGAACAGAAGCGGTGCAGGCTGACTCGGCAAGGAACCTGGAAGCTCACTATGTCGTTTCCCAGGCCCGGCTGCAGCTCCCGAGAGGATTCCTGGAGGCCTCCTCGACCAGGGTCTTATCGACGTGTGTGGCCTTGACAGCCAGGGAGGGACCCTGACCGGCACCGTCCCTTGTGCCCTCAACACAGCCCTTCGGGGAGACCACTGCCCTGCTGTGGGTTCGGCGCCTGGAACCTCCTGGGACCTAACCCTAACCCTACCCCGAACCGTTACCCTCCACCGAAACGTAAGCCTTCCTCGTTCCCTTATCCTGCATTTGAGCCGCTTCTGGCATGGGCCCTCACTTCAGCCCTCGAGGGAGATCACGAGACCGGAGTCGCTTCGGCCCTGGCGTCGTCCCTGGACCGAACCCTAACCCTAGCTAAGGCTCTCTCCTCATGGGGACCCAATTCCAAGGTCGGACAGCATCACGCGCATAGGGAACACAAGCGGTGCAGGCTGACTCGGCAAGGAACCTGGAAGCTCACCATGTCGTTTCCCAGGCCCGGCTGCAGCTCCCGAGAGGATTCCGGAGGCCTCCTCGACCAGGGGCTAATCGACGTGTGTGGCCTTGGCAGCCAAAGAGGGATCCTGACCGACACCGTCCTTTGTGCCCTCAACTCAGACCTTCGGGGAGACCACTGCCCGGCTGTGAGTTCAGCGCCTGGAACCTCCTGGGACCTAACCCTAACCCTAACCCTACCCCGAACCAGGACCCTCCACCGAAACCTAAGCCTGCCTCGACACCTAATCCTGCATTTGAGCCGCCTCCTGGCATGGGCCCTCACTTCAGCCCTCGAGGGAGATCACGAGACCGGAGTCGCTTCGGCCCTGGCGACGTCCCTGGACCGAACCCTAACCCTAGCTAAGGCTCTCTCCTCATGGGGACCCAATAACAAGGTCGGACAGCATCACGCGCCTGGGGTCCAGAAGCGGTGCAGGCTGACTCGGCATGGAACTTGGAATCTCACCATGTCGTTTCCCAGGCCCGGCTGCAGCTCCAGAGAGGATTCCGGAGGCCTCCTCGACCAGGGGCTTATCGACGTGTGTGGCCTTGACAGCCAGGGAGGGACCCTGACGGGCACCGTCCCGTGTGCCCTCAACTCAGCCCTTCGGGGAGACCACTGCCCTGCTGTGAGTTCGGCGCCTGGAACCTCCTGGGACCTAACCCTAACCCTAACCCTACCCGAACCGTTTCCCTCCACAGAAACCTAAGCCTGCCTCATTCCCATATCCTGCATTTGAGCCGCCTTCTGGCATGGCCCCTCACTTCAGCCCTCGAGGGAGATCACGAGACCAGAGTCGCTTCGGCCCTGGCGTCGTCCCTGGACCGAACCCTAACCCTAGCTATGGCTCTCTCCTCATGGGGACCCAATTCCAAGGTCGGACAGCATCACGCGCATAGGGAACACAAGCGGTGCAGGCTGACTCGGCAAGGAACCTGGAAGCTCACCATGTCGTTTCCCAGGCCCGGCTGCAGCTCCCGAGAGGATTTCGGAGGCCTCCGCGACCAAAGGCTTATCGAGGTGTGTGGTCTTGTCAGCCAAAGAGGGACCTGACCGGCACCGTCTCTTGTGCCCTCAACTCACCCCTTCGGGGAGACCACTGCCCTGCTGTGAGTTCAGCGCCTGGAACCTCCTGGGACCTAACCCTAACCCTAACCCAACCCCGAACCAGGACCCTCCACCGAAACCTAAGCCTGCCTCGACACCTAATCCTGCATTTGAGCCGCCTCCTGGCATGGGCCCTCACTTCAGCCCTCGAGGGAGATCACGAGACCGGAGTCGCTTCGGCCCTGGCGACGTCCCTGGACCGAACCCTAACCCTAGCTAAGGCTCTCTCCTCACGTGGACCCAATTCCAAGGTCGGACAGCATCAAGCACCTGGGGTCCAGAAGCGGTGCAGGCTGACTCGGCATGGAACTTGGAATCTCAGCATGTCGTTTCCCAGACCCGGCTGCAGCTCCCGAGAGGATTCCGGAGGCCTCCTCGACCAGGGGCTTATTGACGAGTGTGTTCTTGGCAGCCAAATAGGGACCCTGACCGGCACCATCCCATGTGCCCTCAACTCACCCCTTCGGGTAGACCACTGCCCTTCTGTGAGTTCAGCGCCTGGAACCTCCTGGGAACTAAACCTAACCATAACCCTACCCCGAACCAGGACCCTCCACCGAAACCTAACCCTGCCTCGACAACTAATCCTGCATTTGAGCCGCCTCCTGGCATGGGCCCTCACTTCAGCCCTCGAGGGAGATCACGAGACCGGAGTCGCTTTGGCCCTGGCAACGTCCCTGGACCGATCCCTAACCCTAGGTAAGGCTCTCTCCTCATGTGGACCCAATTCCAAGGTCGGACAGCATCACGCGCCTGCGGTCCAGAAGCGGTGCAGGGTGACTCACCATGGAAACTGGAATCTCACAATGTCGTTTCCCAGGCCCGGCTGCAGCTCCGAGAGGATTCCGGAGGCCTCCTCGACCAAGGACTTATCGACGTGTGTGGCCTTGGCAGCCAAAGAGGTATCCTGACCGGCACCGTCCTTTGTGCCCGCAACTAAGCCCTTCGGGGAGACCACTGCCCTGCTGTGGGTTCGGCACCTGGAACCTCCTGGGAACTAACCCTCACCCTAACCCTACCCCGAACCGTTACCCTCCACTGAAACCTAAGCCTGCCTCGATCCCTAATCCTGCATTTGAGCCGCCTTCTGGCATGGGCCCACACTTCAGCCCTCGAGGGAGATCACGAGAGCGGAGTCGCTTCGGCCCTGGCATCGTCCCTGGACTGAACCCTAACCCTAGCTAAGGCTCTCTCCTCATGGGGACCCAATTCCAAGGTCAGACAGCATCACGTGCATAGGGAACAGAAGCGGTGCAGGCTGACTCGGCAAGGAACCTGGAAGCTCACTATGTCGTTTCCCAGGCCCGGCTGCAGCTCCCGAGAGGATTCCTGGAGGCCTCCTCGACCAGGGTCTTATCGACGTGTGTGGCCTTGACAGCCAGGGAGGGACCCTGACCGGCACCGTCCCTTGTGCCCTCAACACAGCCCTTCGGGGAGACCACTGCCCTGCTGTGGGTTCGGCGCCTGGAACCTCCTGGGACCTAACCCTAACCCTACCCCGAACCGTTACCCTCCACCGAAACGTAAGCCTTCCTCGTTCCCTTATCCTGCATTTGAGCCGCTTCTGGCATGGGCCCTCACTTCAGCCCTCGAGGGAGATCACGAGACCGGAGTCGCTTCGGCCCTGGCGTCGTCCCTGGACCGAACCCTAACCCTAGCTAAGGCTCTCTCCTCATGGGGACCCAATTCCAAGGTCGGACAGCATCACGCGCATAGGGAACACAAGCGGTGCAGGCTGACTCGGCAAGGAACCTGGAAGCTCACCATGTCGTTTCCCAGGCCCGGCTGCAGCTCCCGAGAGGATTCCGGAGGCCTCCTCGACCAGGGGCTAATCGACGTGTGTGGCCTTGGCAGCCAAAGAGGGATCCTGACCGACACCGTCCTTTGTGCCCTCAACTCAGACCTTCGGGGAGACCACTGCCCGGCTGTGAGTTCAGCGCCTGGAACCTCCTGGGACCTAACCCTAACCCTAACCCTACCCCGAACCAGGACCCTCCACCGAAACCTAAGCCTGCCTCGACACCTAATCCTGCATTTGAGCCGCCTCCTGGCATGGGCCCTCACTTCAGCCCTCGAGGGAGATCACGAGACCGGAGTCGCTTCGGCCCTGGCGACGTCCCTGGACCGAACCCTAACCCTAGCTAAGGCTCTCTCCTCATGGGGACCCAATAACAAGGTCGGACAGCATCACGCGCCTGGGGTCCAGAAGCGGTGCAGGCTGACTCGGCATGGAACTTGGAATCTCACCATGTCGTTTCCCAGGCCCGGCTGCAGCTCCAGAGAGGATTCCGGAGGCCTCCTCGACCAGGGGCTTATCGACGTGTGTGGCCTTGACAGCCAGGGAGGGACCCTGACGGGCACCGTCCCGTGTGCCCTCAACTCAGCCCTTCGGGGAGACCACTGCCCTGCTGTGAGTTCGGCGCCTGGAACCTCCTGGGACCTAACCCTAACCCTAACCCTACCCGAACCGTTTCCCTCCACAGAAACCTAAGCCTGCCTCATTCCCATATCCTGCATTTGAGCCGCCTTCTGGCATGGCCCCTCACTTCAGCCCTCGAGGGAGATCACGAGACCAGAGTCGCTTCGGCCCTGGCGTCGTCCCTGGACCGAACCCTAACCCTAGCTATGGCTCTCTCCTCATGGGGACCCAATTCCAAGGTCGGACAGCATCACGCGCATAGGGAACACAAGCGG